>NC_086449.1:250827697-250907697 GCF_028390025.1 Pseudophryne corroboree
ACACTATTCTATTCTCCCTCCAGGGGGGTCGTGGACCCCCACGAGGGAGAATAAGTGTCGGTATGCCGGCGGTCAGGCTCCCCGCGCCGGTATGCTGGTCGCCGGGAGCCCGACCGCCGGCATACTGAAGACCACCCGTGTATATGTATGTGTGTGTGTGTGTGTGTATGTGTATATATATATATATATATATATGTGTGTGTAGATATATATGTATATATATATATATATATACACACACACACACAGACACACTAGTTTTACGGACCCAGCATATACTGGGTCACCTCAGTCCCCACCCCCGTGATTGGCTCCGCCCAGTTCTGGAAACCCCCCCATGCAAATCCTGCGTTTGCCACTGGTGTTCTACAGCAGTGTTACTCGCGCCAAATGCACGTACCATGGGGCAGCAACGTAATAGGGTTACTGTCTTTTCATTTTAAATTTCGTGGACTGGGGCATAGCCACAGGTTATTACCATTTTATTTGTCAGATTTCAGGCAGTTTTCTACCCACGTTAATAAAGTGGCCCTTATGCCTCTTGCTATGTCTCAAAGCCCCCTTTGCCCCTAAATATGTCTCAGAGGGCCTGATTCATTACCATTTACAAATGTGAGATTGCATGCAAGGAGCAATTATCGGCATACAGTGCATGTGCTGCTAACTATGGTGGCAAATCCCAGGATCGGGATCGGCGGGATCCCTGGATTTAGGGCCAAAAACGGCCGGGATTCAATCCCGGGGATTGAGGGATCAGCATTGAGCATCCACAGGACGCTCAGACGCTGGCCGGCTTCCTTCTTCCAGCTCGCATTTTGATTGACAGGAAGTGACCGTTTGTGGGGGGTAACATGGCATTTGTGGAGAGTGGTTGGGAAAACGCAGGTGAGTCATGGCTATTTTCAAGATGTGTATCTGACGTCACCTGCAAAAGCTGTGTTCAAAAACATGGCGCCCAGTGCGACTGCATTCTCATTGATTTGATTATGCTGGGGTCAGCCGCAAATGTTGATGGTGTCCTTTTTTGGCGTATGCATTGTGAATCTGTTAATGCATGCGCAGGATTGCAAATGCATCAGTGGGCGTCTGTTATCCTTTCTGGGCGGCTCTTCACATGCAGTTTTTAGCAAAAGCAGATTTGTGAACAGCGCTATCTCAGCTTCACTAGCGATCCATAATAAATCAGGCCCAGAGTCCCCTAATGCACTTACATGCCAGCCCAGAGCCCTTTCATGTCCATATATATGGCTTTATATGCATCTCTTCAGCTTCAGCCAGGGCTGTCTCAACAGCAGTGTAGGCCCCTGGGCAAAGCAATGCACTGGGGCCCCAACCCATTCTGCACCAGTAGGGGGTGCTATCAGCAGCAGCTTTGATGTCCCGTGGGCGGTAGGGGGTGTTCTATCGTCCGCTCAGCATGTAGAACCTGGAGCAGTAATTTCTGCTAATTACTCCTTTATTGCATAGATGGTGGGAGATGGGGCAGGAGGGAGAACACTAAACTGGAGAAGAGGGCATTGAGCTGAATGAAGGGGCCCTGGTACATGACTTCCAGGGTGGTATGGGGTGTTTAATACACAGGGTAGGGATGTGGATAGTGGAGTAGGCTTAATATTGATAATTTTCCGGTGGGAGGGCAGCTTGCTTGACTGCAGATATCTCCAGTTCCTGGAATAGATTTCTTAGCTTTCGATGGGATAAAAAAATAAAGAGTTAGACCTTTCAGAAGGTACTGGGGATATAGTGTGAATGTAACCCATCGGCAGCGGCTCTAATACTCTATGCACATAGAGTAAGCAGTGCACTGCCGGCTATTGTTACAGTGCTTCTAACAACTGTCTTCTACTCTCCGTGGTAACGCTCCACATACTGCAAGTGACAAGAAGGGAAGCATTCATCGGCAGCGTGACCGCCCTCCAGTGGCCGCCGCCCATAGGCAGCTGCCTAAAGCTGCCTAGTGGTGGCGCCGGCCCTGGCCACAAGCATGCTGTTTCCAAACAGACTTTCCCTCCAATATCCAAATATAGGTGCAGCCATGTTTGGTCAGATCACATGAGTCTCTACAGCCAATCCTCTACAGTCTGCTTCCTAGCTGATTGCTCAGCCAATCACCACTTCCCAGTGGGTATAAGTTTCCTGTGAAAGCACTTCCTGGTTGTCGCTACGGTTGTCTAACCAAGTGTTGGATGTCTCTGCTGTCTGTGGTTGTTCTCTCTGCTCTGCAGTTCCAGGTTACCAGCTCCTATGATTCCATCCACTTAAAGAGACCCGGAACAATTTCCATCCAGCGGTGCCGCCTGACTCCATCGATGTTCCAGCATCGTTCCCGATACCATCGGTGACCCATCATCGATTCTGGTTACTTTCGGTGTTTCATCACCGATTCCTGTCACTATCGGGGTTCCATCATCGATTCCTGTTACCATTGGTATGCTATCATCAATTCCTGTTACCATCAGTGTGCCATCATCAATTCCTGCTACCATCGGTGTTCCATCATAGAGTCCCGATCCCATCGGTGTTCCATCATCGATTCCTTTCACTATCCGTGTTCCATCATCGATTCCTCATCATCTGTGTCTCACCATCATCATCGGTAATTCACCATCAACCCTGCACCAGTAGTATCATCTCTCTCTCTGGTCAGTATTGGCTCATTACCTCTGTATCAGTTGTTAGCTGTCTGCTTCTATGGAATTCCATTACCAGCAATGCATCTTCCATGATTGCCGCCATATTGATACCTAATATTACCAATAGCATTTATCTGACTTCTGTGCATTGAGGGCTATTACTGACTTTGTGATACCTATGTGCTTCCATTAGGGGTTAACCGATTGCTGATATTTGTGTCTACTGCCATCTGCCGCTGTGATTGCTTTACGTACGTGTTTAATAAAAGACTTACCTTTTACACAATCCTCTGTTATTCTGGTCACACCTTTGGGCGCATGCTCCAAGGGTATCTTACATGTCTAGGAACCCTATCCAGCTATCCAGGTTCAACTACACAGCTAACCCTACGCCTGAGGCTTCTCCAGGTCAGCCTCTGACCTCAGGCGTGACAACCCTATTGTGTCTCCCCAGCTCCAGCCCCCATGTCTCTCCAGAACTATTCTCCCTGCATCTCCCCAGTTCCAGCCCTCCTGCATTTCTCCAGCCCCCCTTGTGTACTTACCTGACTAGTCCACCCCTCCTGCTATTAGACAGTGGATCACACTGCTGTCTGTCTCCGTTCCTAGCACTAGAGGCAGCTTCCCTGCTCTAGTGTTTTCCCTCCTAGTGTCAGCTCAGTGCAGGAGGAGGTGCTTAGCTTCCTCACAGTCTGAGAGTTCTTCCTGGGAGAGACAACTGCACTGACGTGCAGCTTCTGCTCTCCTCAATGTGTGACTTTGTCCACCCTACAGCAGCACCCTGTGTGTACTGAGACGCTGTTACCGCTGTACTGCTTCACATGTGTACTGTGAATTCCTGCTGCTGCAGAACATCTGCTATATCCTACAAGCTGTTATCTCTGTTATATGAATAAATCAATCATCCTGGTTAAGTGCCGTTGTGTGGACTAACATCCCTATCCAACACCGCAACACTCTGCCAACAGGTTATGGGCCCTGGACCCCAAGTCGGAAAGGCATTCTAAAACAGAGGTACATAAGAAATAAAAGTGCAGCTGATAAAAGAAGGAGTACTTTTATTAAATATAGAGAAGAATGTACAGTACAGGGAACAGCATGAACTTTACAAAGCTAAAAGGCTCAGAGAATTACACAATGTGGAAATTCGCCATGGAGATGCAGCTGAAGTGGGAAAAGTTGTGGAAAGTCACAATTGAGCCAGGTGCAGACCCAAACTTAGTTGAGGTGGCTAGAGCCATCGGGACAATAGGCTTGGCCATGGAACAAACGTCTACTCCATTATCATCGGGAAAGTGCCAGCCAAAGACATGTGGGCAGCTCTGCAAATGGCGTATGAGGACAAAGGTCTGATGAGAAGAATAAACTAGAGGCGTATGCTGTACGGGAGAAAGTTAAGTGCCTGTAAAGACATGAGCGATTATATTGATAAAATACTGTCAATAGCTTAGCAGTTGGCATCTGTGGGGACACAGATGGAGGACGAGGAAGTGGCGGTGATGATGTTACAAAATCTGACACCGGAATTCGATTTCCTGTTAGTAGCTTTGGAGTCTAACGATACCAAGCTGACAACAGAAATTGTAAGAGCCAAGCTGCTGCAGTTCCAAGAACGTATTCCTGTCGAGACACTTGCTGCGGGCTCTGCCTTATTCACAAAAGATACTAAGTCCAGAAAGCTCAAGTTTAAGTGCTTTATATGTCACAAGGTGGGGCACAAGGCCTCAGATTGCAGACTGAGAAGTTGCAGTGGTACGCAGAAGAAGTGTGACTAACAAAATGAGCCAGCACTGAATGTAGCAGATAGTCAGTCACAAGAAGGATGGCTGGTACATGGACTCGGGGGCCACTAGGCATTTCAGTTGTAATCAGGAATGGTTCAATTCACTGACAGCATGTGAACCCCTTACAGTAAAAGCGATTGGAGACAATGGGGTATATTTACTATGCCTTGGATGGAGATAAAGTCAACGGAGATAAAGTACCAGCCAATCAGCTCCTAACTAGCATTTTTCAAACCCAGCCTGTGTCATGGCAGTTAGGAGCTGATTGGCTGGTACTTTATCTCCATTGACTTTATCTCCATCCAAGGCTTAGTAAATACACCCTAAAGTCCTTACTGCCTCAAAATTTGAGACAATCAGAGTGCGTCTAAGAATTAAAGGTGAAACAGTTATTACGGACATTCAAGACGTCTTGTTCGTGCCAGAATTGGGAAGCAATCATTGCTATAAGCGTCCTGGAGAAAAAGGGTTACAGAGTCCAGTTTGCAAAGGGCACATGTATGGTGCAGAATGAGAAAGGGACTGTAATCGCTTCAGCAACCTAGTGCAACCAACGGGTATGTCCTAGACACCGAGCAGTGTTCTGCAATGGCAGCCTCTGATTCAAACCAGTCGATGGAGCTGTGGCACAGGCACCTAGGTCATCTGGGATATGACAACGTCCAGATACTACTCAATGGAATGGCAACTGCAATCACTGTAATACTGAGAGACCTGTGTCTGAGAGTTGAATAAAAGGAAAGCAGACTAGCACCCCATTTCCTAAGTCTACTAGTAAAGCAGAAATACCACTAGCCCTAGTGCATACTGACGTATGTGGTCTGATGGAGATGGAATCAAGTAGTGGCTACAGGTATTTTATAACATTTATTGATGATGCCACAAGGATGACACATGTGTATTGCATGAAAGCTAAAAGTGAAGTTGTCAATAAAATTGTGGAACACAAGAACCTGGTGGAGACTCAGAAGGGTCTGAAATTAAGTCTTGAGATTTGACAATGGGGAGAGTATGACAACAGAGTTTTAGCACAGTTCCTGAAAAAATATGGCATACAGCATCAACTAACAATTGCTTGCACACCAGAACAAAACAGTGTGAGTGAGTGAGTGTGCGAATCCTACAATTGTTCAGAGAGCACGGACAATATTGAGAGACGCAGGCCTGGAGAAACGTTTTTGGCTGGAAGCAGTGTCTACTGAAGTATATCTTAAAAACCGTGCACCCACAGTAGCCGTAAAAGGTAAAATGCGACTGGATGCATGGTCCAAAAAAAGCCAGCTGTCAATCATCTCCGTGTCTTCGGCTGTAAAGCTTATGCACATATACCTAAGGAGAAAAGATGGAAATTAGATCCAAAGTCAGTGGAATGTGTTATGCTAGGATACTGTGAAGTAAGCAAAGGATGCAGGCTTTGGGACATTGCAAACAAACGTCTTCTAAAGTATAGAGATGTGGTGTTCCATGAGACAGCACCAATTACTGGAACAGTGGAACAAGGATTACAGCAACAATATGTATCGCTGGATGTACAGGCAGCAGAAAGTGTGTCTGAACTAGTGATGTGCACCGGAAATTTTTCGGGTTTTGTGTTTTGGTTTTGGGTTCGGTTCCGCGGCCGTGTTTTGGGTTCGAACGTGTTTTGGCAAAACCTCACTGAATTTTTTTTGTCGGATTCGGGTGTGTTTTGGATTCGGGTGTTTTTTTCAAAAAACCCTAAAAAACAGCTTAAATCATTGAATTTGGGGGTCATTTTGATCCCATAGTATTATTAACCTCAATAACCATAATTCCCACTCATTTCCAGTCTATTCTGAACACCTCACACCTCACAATATTATTTTTAGTCCTAAAATTTGCACCGAGGTCGCTGGATGGCTAAGCTAAGCGACCCAAGTGGCCGACACAAACACCTGGCCCATCTAGGAGTGGCACTGCAGTGTCAGGCAGGATGGCCCTTCCAAAAAATACTCCCCAAACAGCACATGACGCAAAGAAGAAAAAAAAGAGGCGCAATGAGGTAGCTGTGTGAGTAAGCTAAGCGACCCTAGTGGCCGACACAAACACCTGGCCCATCTAGGAGTGGCACTGCAGTGTCACGCAGGATGGCCCTTCCAAAAACTACTCCCCAAACAGCACATGACGCAAAGAAGAAAAAAAAGAGGCGCAATGAGGTAGCTGTGTGAGTAAGCTAAGCGACCCTAGTGGCCGACACAAACACCTGGCCCATCTAGGAGTGGCACTGCAGTGTCAGGCAGGATGGCCCTTCCAAAAACTACTCCCCAAACAGCACATGACGCAAAGAAGAAAAAAAAGAGGCGCAATGAGGTAGCTGTGTGAGTAAGCTAAGCGACCCTAGTGGCCGACACAAACACCTGGCCCATCTAGGAGTGGCACTGCAGTGTCAGGCAGGATGGCCCTTCCAAAAACTACTCCCCAAACAGCACATGACGCAAAGAAGAAAAAAAAGAGGCGCAATGAGGTAGCTGTGTGAGTAAGCTAAGCGACCCTAGTGGCCGACACAAACACCTGGCCCATCTAGGAGTGGCACTGCAGTGTCAGGCAGGATGGCCCTTCCAAAAAATACTCCCCAAACAGCACATGACGCAAAGAAAAATGAAAAAAAAAAGAGGTGCAAGATGGAATTGTCCTTGGGCCCTCCCACCCACCCTTATGTTGTATAAACAGGACATGCACACTTTAACCAACCCATCATTTCAGCGACAGGGTCTGCCACACGACTGTGACTGAAATGACTGGTTGGTTTGGGCCCCCACCAAAAAAGAAGCAATCAATCTCTCCTTGCACAAACTGGCTCTACAGAGGCAAGATGTCCACCTCATCATCATCGTCCGATTCATCACCCCTTTCACTGTGTACATCCCCCTCCTCACAGATTATTAATTCGTCCCCACTGGAATCCACCATCTCAGATCCCCGTGTACTTTCTGGAGGCAATTGCTGCTGGTGAATGTCTCCATGGAGTAGTTGATTATAATTCATTTTAATGAACATCCTCTTCTCCACATTTTCTGGAAGTAGCCTCGTACGCCGATTGCTGACAAGGTGAGCGGCGGCACTAAACACTCTTTCGGAGTACACACTGGAGGGAGGGCAACTTAGGTAGAATAAAGCCAGTTTGTGCAAGGGCCTCCAAATTGCCTCTTTTCCCTGCCAGTATACGTACGGACTGTCTGACGTGCCTACTTGGATGCGGTCACTCATAAAATCCTCCACCATTCTTTCAATGGTGAGAGAATCATATGCAGTGACAGTAGACGACATGTCAGTAATTGTTGGCAGGTCCTTCAGTCCGGACCAGATGTCAGCATCAGCAGTCGCTCCAGACTGCCCTGCATCACCGCCAGCGGGTGGGCTCGGAATTCGTAGCCTTTTCCTCGCACCCCCAGTTGCGGGAGAATGTGAAGGAGGAGATGTTGACAGGTCGCGTTCCGCTTGACTTGACAATTTTCTCACCAGCAGTTCTTTGAACCCCTGCAGACTTGTGTCTGCCGGAAAGAGAGATCCAACGTAGGTTTTAAATCTAGGATCGAGCACGGTGGCCAAAATGTAGTGCTCTGATTTCAACAGATTGACCACACGTGAATCCTGGTTAAGCGAATGAAGGGCTCCATCCACAAGTCCCACATGCCTAGCGGAATCGCTCTGTTTTAGCTCCTCCTTCAATGCCTCCAGCTTCTTCTGCAAAAGCCTGATGAGAGGAATGACCTGACTCAGGCTGGCAGTGTCTGAACTGACTTCACGTGTGGCAAGTTCAAAGGGTTGCAGAACCTTGCACAACGTTGAAATCATTCTCCACTGCGCTTGAGACAGGTGCATTCCACCTCCTTTGCCTATATCGTGGGCAGATGTATAGGCTTGAATGGCCTTTTGCTGCTCCTCCATCCTCTGAAGCATATAGAGGGTTGAATTCCACCTCGTTACCACCTCTTGCTTCAGATGATGGCAGGGCAGGTTCAGGTTTTTTTGGTGGTGCTCCAGTCTTCTGTACGCGGTGCCTGCACGCCAAAAGTGGCCCGCAATTCTTCTGGCTACCGACAGCATCTCTTGCACGCCCCTGTCGTTTTTTAAATAATTCTGCACCACCAAATTCAAGGTATGTGCAAAACATGGGACGTGCTGGAATTTGCCCAGATGTAATGCACGCACAATATTGCTGGCGTTGTCCGATGCCACAAATCCCCAGGAGAGTCCAATTGGGGTAAGCCATTCTGCGATGATCTTCCTCAGTTGCCGTAAGAGGTTTTCAGCAGTGTGCGTATTCTGGAAAGCGGTGATACAAAGCGTAGCCTGCCTAGGAACGAGTTGGCGTTTGCGAGATGCTGCTACTGGTGCCGCCGCTGCTGTTCTTGCAGCGGGAGGCAATACATCTACCCAGTGGGCTGTCACAGTCAGGTAGTCCTGAGTCTGCCCTGCTCCACTTGTCCACATGTCCGTGGTTAAGTGGACATTGGGTACAACTGCATTTTTTAGGACACTGTGGAGTCTTTTTCTGACGTCCGTGTACATTCTCGGTATCGCCTGCCTAGAGAAGTGGAACCTAGATGGTATTTGGTAACGGGGGCACACTACCTCAAGAAATTGTCTAGTTCCCTGTGAACTAACGGCGGATACCTGACGCACGTCTAACACCAACATAGTTGTCAATGCCTCAGTTATCCGCTTTGCAACAGGATGACTGCTGTGATATTTCATCTTCCTCGCAAAGGACTGTTGGACAGTCAATTGCTTACTGGAAGTAGTACAAGTGGTCTTCCGACTTCCCCTCTGGGATGACGATCGACTCCCAGCAGCAACAACAGCAGCGCCAGCAGCAGTAGGCGTTACACTCAAGGATGCATCGGAGGAATCCCAGGCAGGAGAGGACTCGTCAGACTTGCCAGTGACTGTTAGGCGCCGAGGGTCCGCTCGTCAGTGCGGCCCGGCGCCTAGCAACTAGGGACGCCGCATGCGGACAGCCGCCGGCTCCCTAGCAACGCTAGACGCCGGGCGCACAGACCCTAGCAACGGGGACGCCACTGTCGGACCGCGTTCCCCGTTGCTGGGTCTAAGTTAATCACCTCACTGGTTCCTGGCCGTGCAGCATGCAGCTGCACGGCATGTTGTAATTAGCCCTGTCTGGCTCCTGATTGGAGGTCTCCCATTTAAAGGCACTCTCAGGACTTCTCACAGACGCCGGTTATAGCTTCCTGTTTGCCGTGTCAGTTGCAGAGAGTTTTCCAGTCCTGTTCTATCCGGTCGTTCCTGTCCTCAGTGGTCCAGTACTCGGAAGTTGTCATCTTTTCCTGGAGTCCAGACCGAGCACCTTTAACATCCTGTGGTGTTCGTGAGTCGCGGCGTAGCCGTGTGTTGCGGCTTGACCGCTTACTATTTATTATTTGGTTATATTGTGTTTCGGAGCTTTTGCGGAGGATTCCGCTCCCACAAATCCACTCTGGTATCCAGCGGTGCTGGATAGGAGTTACGGATTAGTGGATTTTTGGTTGTCCTTTTCCCTGGCGGTTTGTCCGCACATACTTCTGGTTTAAGTTAGTTAGCTTGTAGCCCCTGGCCTGGTTGCTTAGTCAGAGGGCCCCTTGTTATCACCCTGTCTCGGATTTCCCTTTGTCTCCCATTAAGACCTGAGGGGGCATCGGAGTTGGGCAGACATAATCCGCCCTTCAAACGCGGCTGCCATGGGCTCAAGCAACCATAGTCTCGCAGGGGATTTCTGATTACACGGGCGAGACAACGGAGTTAGGGCGCCAGGGGTTACTAGGCTTTCCCGCTCCCGTAACCAGCATTTCCTTCCAGTACTCTGGCCTCTGTCATAAGATCTCCTCTGGTCAGAAGTACTGGAATCATAACATTATAACCGGCCAGACCAAAACTTAAAATTAAACAGGGTTTGGGTCTCTACTCTCTCCCTGTCTCTCCCCCCGGGTGCCTCTCACCTGGTCTCTCCCTGTCTCTCCCCTCGTGTGCCTCTCACCTGCTCTCTCCGTGTCTCTCCCCGTTTGCCACTTACCTGCTCTCTCCCTATCTCTCCCACTTTCTCTTCCCCATGTGCCTCTCACCTGCTCTCTCCCTGTCTCTCCCCCTGTGTGCCTCTCACCTGCTCTCTCCCTGTCTCTACCCTGCATGTACCTCTCACCTGCTCTCTCCCTGCCTCTCCCCTCGTGTGCCTCTCACCTGCTCTCTCCCTATCTCTCCCCCTGTCTGCCTCTCACCTGTCTCTCCAGTGTGCCGCTCACCTGCTCTCTCCCTGTCTCTCCCCCTGTTTGCCTCTCACCTGCTCTCTCCCTAGCTCTACCCCTGTGGGGTATGAGATTACTTTGTGTGATGTGTTATATTGTTTTTTTTATTTGCTTCTGCCACTGGTTACCACTATAATAGTGCTGGGCCTGGGAGGAAATTCCCAGGGCCCTATCCCACTGGGACTCCTTTCACTGTCAGTCCTACAGCTGGCTGCTAGCTACATTGCCATCCGAGTCACTCACTGTCTCCCTGTACCCTTGGGGTTACTATTGTGTGGCCATGCCCCTTCCTTGTGAAGTCACACCCCTTTGTGCCTTCGTCGCATGCTGCCCTTTTACAAAGTTTATTCCATCAAGGGGCACCAAAAATCTATATTCGCTTACCAAAATAATTAAGCTCGGGCTGACCCTGCTAGCAGTGGTGCGTCCGGCTCAGTTACTATTACTTTACACAGCGAGCAGCGCTGAAGCTGCCTTCCCCGTGTGCTCCGCTAACCCCACCTCATTTCCTGAAGTGTTTATGCTCTGCGGAGATGTGCTGCTCGTGACAGCAGAAGTAAGCAGCAGCATAGCTGCTGGCTGTGGGGAAGGAATAGGGAGACGAGCAATAAGGAGCAGAAGGAGACGCTCTATCTAGTAGATGTGTATAATGGGCTATATCTAATAGAAAAAAGAAAATACGTGCCTAGGCGCCTTTATAGCAATGATGAATGATGATATGAAGGTGTTCAGCATAAAACACACTTTTTATCAAACAAAATATTTACAGCAATAGATGCTGATCCCAAATGAAACAGCAAAAAGTATTTAACAAATGGTGCTGATCCCAAACAGAAACAAGTCTATCACCGTCTGAGGGATTTGCGGTGGGCAAGAGCTTTTTTAGAAAAATGCAAGCAGGTCCCGGTATGGCAACACGGCACCACCGCAAAAGGCTTTTTCCTAAAGGCGGAGTGGGGAATCCAGCAGTAAGTCAATTGCAAATGGCGTCCATGTCGTCCAAATGACGCGTTTCGAAGACAGCCTCCTTTATTAAGCTTGGACACACCTGCGTTTTTCCAAACACTCCTAGAAAACAGTCCGTTGCCACCCACAAACGCCTTCTACAGTATCTGTCAATCTCCTTGGGAACGCCCGTGCGAATGGAGACGTCGCACAAACCCATCACTGAGCAGCGATCCACTGTGTACCCGTGCGACGCGGTGCATACTCATTCACAGTTTAGACCTGTTCACCCGCTGTACGAAAACGCAGCCTAGCGATCAGGTCTGAATTCGGGCCATGGTTTTGCCCATTAGCTAACAAATTTGCTGCTGCAATTATGTAACCCTTAGTTGCTCCCTAGATATGCAATACAGGGATTACTATTGCCATATGACAGAGTGCCTCCACCCAAGCAGTCTTTATACCAACCCAGGCTTGCTTGGGAAAGCTGTGGCCAGTAGGATTATAGATACTGTTTCACATGTAGGTTGGTATTGAAAGGGGTTGGTTTACCTTGTTTTCCTCTTTTGTCTTTCAGATGCGGATGTTCAGAAGACGGAGAAACGTGGTCCCATTCAACGGTAAGTATTTATTAATATGACAGTAATACATACATGGGTTATGGTAATCACAGAATGAACAATCCCTTACCTTATATACACAGGCAGTTCTAGATTCATAGATTTACTGTAAAGCAATACATACAATAATGGGATACTATACCCACTTATTCGCATATACATAAATTGGTAACTTGCATGCAATACCACAAACTTGTTAGTAGTACTGATAAAGCTAAATATTTATCTTGTTTCAAACCCTTTTAAGAGGCCTAAGAACACTGTACGCTATTGACGTATGGAGTACCGTAAGGGTACGCACGTTGCGTAGCAATCGCTTAGCCGAGGTCGAGACGCTCAAGCGTCACGTTCGCTCACGGCATAGAGATCACAGGCAGGCACACTATTGGCTGCCGACTAACGTAATGATTTGCTATAGCGATGCGAACGCTCGAGACCACGAGGAGGTCACCAGCGGCGCAGACGCTCACAATGTTAAACCTTTGTAACTATACCATAAAACAGTGTATTATGCAGTAAACCTTGGTGCAGAGATTGAGTGTAGATGCAACACCGTGTAACCGTATTAACTTAAAAGCTGTTCGAGCGTCACCGACACTCTGAGAATACTTAACACTATAAGAAATACACAAATACCGTGCTTAGGGTCTAACGCCTAATATGAATGTTATACTTGAAAAGGAATAATACAATTACAAGTCATACACTACAATATAACATAGACTAACTAACCAGATAACTACACAGTAAATACAATACAATACTATTACGTTTAAGAGAATACGAGAGAAAGAGAAGAGAGAGAGAGAGAGAGAGATATGGCCCATAATAACAAGAAAGACAATATGATTGCGGAGAAAACTTACGCACAAGGGGAACGATCGCATGCGCCTCTGGACATCCAGCTCCCGATTTTCAGCAATGAGAACCGTTGAAGAGTGAGCTGGATGTGATCGGCTTGTCTATTTATGCCCCACACACAATATAATTCAATGGTCCCTACAATCTCATTGTTCATTGGACACAGGGATTCCTCCTCGCATCATAACAAAAGGTCATAGGTTGATTCATACAGGTGGGCTGTGACGATTTCCAACTGCTCAGGTGGGTGGGAAACTGGGTTTCCCGCCGCATGAATAAGTAAGTGCAAATAATAGTAAATGGACATAAACTTCTTATGTCCATAACTATTCGCACGAGCGATTAATCCGCTTCAAACCAACACCGGAATATTGCTAATTAAATACTCTTCCGATGGATACTAAACACCACTGTATTACTCCTGTCTGACCCTTTGTATCAAACAAAGAGGGATTTCTCTGTCCATGAACATGCTACATTAACTAAACTTTCAGATTCTATCAAAGGGACCATGATCTACAAAATACATTATATAGTGGAAATATGTAACGAAAGAGTCGCCCGCTAGACGCATACAATCTCTACCGTAAATGCGCATACCGTGCGCCTGCGGGTGCCCGCAACAGCGAATATGCGCACTCACGGGAGAGCGCACGCATGCGCAGCAGGGACACATATGAGGTGCAAATATGGCAGTGTGCATCGTGATATTTTTCTGACTTTGACAGTCCACCCTTTGGCAGTCAACAATAACTGCCACTTCCTAAAACATTTCAAAACGAGAAAAATATATGTCAGGGGTTAATACATTTCCATGGTTGGGTAGGGGAGGAGAGGAGAAGGTAGGAAAAGGGTATGACCTAGTGAGATAGCAGAAGCATGTGTGTATGAATCCGTGTTTGGGGGTCATGTATCATCGTGCCGTACGTGTTTTAAATCAAGCTTTGAGGCATTGCGAAGTATACATTTGAATTCCTTCTTATCCCGTGGTACGGGTCTGTGGATGGGCTGTCAAACTTTACCGAGCTCTTTTCAGCTGTGGTTGTAACAAAATGGGGAGCACATTTTAGTTGATGATACATGAATGGGGGAATATGTGATTGCTGATATCTGTGCCTGTATTCCCTATCGACTATGTGTGTAATTACCTGAAGGTTGTAGAGATGAAGAAAAGACATAATTACGGTAAATGCAGTGGTATTCTATGTCAGGTAAATGAACATTTGTCGGTTGAAGTCTTGTTCGGTGTCTGTTGAATGCAGTCTTCTTTGTGCTTTTGCCAAAAGGCGTGTGGGCAAAAAGCTTTGTCAATGTCCATAGATTTACAAAAGTGTTGGGCTAGCGTAATTTTAAAATTTCTAGGGAAACTGGGGATCTATGGCAAAGTTCATCAAATATCTGTGTATAAGGTTGTCAAAACTTCTTCTTTAATCCATCAGTTGTCTGTATACAGGATCATCAAATTCCTCGTCCAAGTGGGTCTTTTTACCTTGGAGAAAACGGAAAAACAGGTGAAAGAAACGGACCGTAGAAATCGCATTTTCATCACATCATTGTTTCTACATTTGGGTCATAAATCAAATCCATTGGAATTACAATTTCCTCACTCCTTAAACTCATCACCCTGGTACTTAGTTTACACTTCGTTAAAGCCTGACCGCATCTAAATATCAAGCCAATCGTTATGATAACACCTAAGATACATAGGAGAAACTTCCCAACATCCATTATGACTCCTTGAGCCCATTCTCCTAAACCAGAGAACCAATTTCGCAGGTTCAACAATGACACCCAACCAGTCAGCTCATTACCTACAGCAGCAAGAGTGAGATTGTGTCTCCTGCGAAATTCCCACTTCAGTTGGAGAATATCGTCCATCTTTTGGTCTATGACCTCGACCGGGTCCTCGGTACTATTTGTAATATATGTGCAACATTTCACGCCGTACTGCGTTGCCAGTGTGACACAATATCCACCTGTCACTGCCGTGAGATAATTGAGAATCATTCTATGCTGAACCAGTTCTGTTTTATAAGCTTGAAGTTCTCTTCCAGTATACCTAAACGTGTCATCATACATTTCTGTGATATTGTCTAACAAATTTGCGAGCGCAGATATGTATTTATAATTCAACACTCCTCTGGCAGTGCGAGTGATGTCTAACGCGATTAGAAACTGAATCCCGGTGGATTCATGGATCATGTCAGAGGCCGGATGCTCTGTTCTTTCTATCAGGTGCCGTTTAACTACGTGCTCGTAATGGGTGTGAGTATAAGGAGCTTGGGCAACACGGTGTATATCTTTCATTTTGGCATGTGATACAGTCATTACTTCAGGCAATACTTTTCCAATATAACACAATCCTTCAGAGTTTGGGGCAAGCCACTTATACGCCATCCTCCCGCATTTGAAATATGCATCATCGAGGAGAACATATGGGACAGAGTAGGACATAACCATATTACACATCTTCCATGTGAAATCTCCTAACCCTAATTCTCCCATCTGTCTAGTACACGTATCAGCTTGTACGATATGTGCACAGTATCCTGGTGATACCTCTCCAACTCTCGTAATCCTATTTCCTAGGGTATACCTATATCGGAAAGATTTTCCTCTACTTGCTATGTGGCGTATAAGCTCTGTATCTGTCGGCATTCTATCTGCTCTATATGAAAAGGTCATGGTTTGGTTACTCCATGACACTTCCCAATTTCCCGGCTTTCGGGGATTGGAAATGTTAAAACATATGAGGGATCTATCCACATGATATTGGTGGAGCTTCAAACTAGGAGGACTGGAGATATTAAACCTCTTGTCCACCGGCCTCCCACCACTTAGCTCAAGTACCTCCCCTATCGTTAAAGGAAATGGTACTAGTCCTGATTTGCTATGACCTTGAGGTACTTGAGAGCATACCCAACAGTCTGTTTGATTTAACACACTACCCACTAAGGAGTGATAGTCACTCAAGGGATGCCGGTCCATGTGGATATTAAAACTGGATTGGCATTTCTTGATGCATCCATCCTCAACTACATTGTCACAGAGCCTACAGATACAGTTTTCTTCAGCTAACAATCCTTCACAATTCCTTCTATGGTCAATGCTATCGGATCGTTTTCTGATACTCGCCTTTGCTTGTTGATTATGTTGTTCTCGGAAAACTACGCCTCCATCTCTGTCATCAGAACCCATTCCAGAACCTCTCTCGACCTCCATGGTACTCTCGCCGGAACAGACTGCTCTGGTCAACATCATGGTCAACAGGAAAATCCGGATCACAGTCTCTTGGGGCAAGTCCATCTTATAGGAGGAAACGAAGAAGAATGAGAAGGGGGAAAAATAATTTGAGGGAGGGGGGATGGGAAGTGGAGAAAAACAATAAAAGGGAACAGGGAATCGACAACTGCTTTTGATCTTGTGATTCTCAATGCTCAGGTGCCGCCTCAGTCCTCCTGGAACAGACACTCCAGTGATACAACTTCCTCTACCGTCTGTTCCTTATCACGGGACCTCTCTGGATCAGCAACCTTCTTACAATGGGACGAATGAACCCAAGTCTCTCTCTCGGCAACTTTCAATGCTGTAGTGCTAGTCAATAAGACTTGGTATGGTCCTTCCCATCTGTCGATAAGGCAACCTGAGCGTAGAAAATTCCGTATCATTACATAATCCCCAGGTTCGATGTCATGACAATTACTATCTGGTAAATCAGGAATCACTAACTTCAAATTATCATTTTGATTCCTTAGCTGTTTACTCATATTAACCAGGTACTTTACAGTCACTTCATTGTTACACTTCAAATCATCCTGAGGGTTAATCATAACATGCGGTTGTCGACCAAACAAGATTTCAAAGGGAGACAGATTAAGAGGGGACCTGGGAGTGGTTCTGATGCTGTACAGTACAATGGGTAGAGCTTCTGGCCATGTCAATCCTGTTTCTGCCATAACTTTGCTCAGTTTATTTTTAATAGTGCTGTTCACTCTTTCCACCTTCGCGCTCGCCTGTGGACGGTATGGAGTGTGCAGCTTGCTATCAATTCCCATCAACTTACACATTCCTTGAAAGACATCACCTGTAAAATGGGTACCCCTATCACTTTCAATTATTCTAGGGATACCATATCTACATACAAATTCCTGCACAATTTTCTTAGCAGTAAACATAGCGGTATTTGTGGCCGCAGGAAATGCTTCGACCCAATTTGAGAACACATCTATACAAACAAGTACATATTTCAAATTTCGACAAGGGGGTAATTGAATAAAGTCAATCTGTATTACCTGAAAAGGACCGCCTGTAGGTGGGATATGAGATGGTTCTGTTGGTATTGCCTTTCCGATATTCTTTCTCAAGCATGTAAGGCATGACATTGCTCTCTTACTTGCATGAGATGAAAATCCTGGGGCGCACCAATATGCTCTTACCAGCTTGCACATTCCTTCCTTGCCCAGATGAGTCAGCCCGTGAGCTGCCTCAGCTAAACATGGGAGATATGCTCTGGGGGCCACCGGTTTACCTTGTCCATCCGTCCAGAGTCCTGAGGACTCCTGGCCATATCCCTTTGCCTTCCAGACTGCCTTTTCCTGTGTGGAACACAAATTTTGCATCTCACACAACTTCTGTGTGTTGATGGTATTAAATACCATCAGTTGTGTGGTGTCTGTCTGGGGGTCCCAGCTGCTAACTTAGCTGCTTCGTCTGCTCGGCTGTTACCAAGTGATACTGGGTCTTGGCTATATGTGTGTGCTTTACACTTGATAACAGCCACTCTGTCGGGTTCCTGTATCGCTGTTAGAAGCCTTTTGATGTGAGCTGCATGCGCTACCGGTGTACCAGCTGCCGTCATGAAATTTCTGAGGCGCCATTGGGCTCCGAAATCATGGACTACCCCGAATGCGTATCTAGAATCGGTGTAGATATTGGCTGATTTGCCCTTAGCCAATTCACATGCTCTGGTTAGGGCGACCAGTTCAGCAACCTGGGCTGAGTGAGGTGGGCCTAGCGGTTCCGCTTCTATGGTGCCTTGGTCATCTACGACTGCGTATCCAGTACACAAGTCTCCCGAGTCTGACTGTCTGTGACAACTACCGTCCGTGTAGAAAGTTAGATCTACATCTTCCAGTGGGTTGTCACTGATGTCAGGCCTTGCGGTAAAATTTTGGGTCAAATATTCCATACAATCATGTGTGTCCTCCCTTGTATTAAATTCTCCTTCCCCACCACTCTCATCCTCCACCCTTTGTGCCTGTCCAGGCACACCTGGGAGATATGTTGCAGGATTTAATGCACTGCATCTCCTTATGGTGATGTTTACGGGGGCCATTAGTGCCAATTCCCATCTTGTAAACCGCGCTGATGAGACGTGCCTGGTTTGGGCAGAATTTAGCAAGGCTGACACTGCATGTGGTGTATGAATTGTGAGGTTGTGACCTAGCACTACATCTTCGCTTTTCGTTACTAGCAATGCTATCGCAGCAACGCTTCGCAAGCATGTGGGGAGGGATCACGCTACCGTGTCTAGCTGAGCGCTGTAGTATGCTACTGGCCTGCTGGCATCACCGTGCTTTTGGGTTAAGACGCCTGCCGCGCAACCAGCACTTTCTGTTCCGTACAGCTCAAAGGGTTTCCCATAGTCTGGCATACCTAATGCTGGTGCCTGCGTTAGGCACTGTTTAAGTCTCTCAAATGCCATCTCGGACTCGTCTGTATGCGAAATCCGGTCAGGTTTGTTTGAGGAAACCATCTCCTGCAAAGGTAACGCTAGAATGGAAAACCCTGGGATCCAGTTACGGCAATACCCACACATTCCTAAAAATGTTCTGATCTGTTGCTGGGTTTGTGGCAGAGTCATGTCTCTAATTGCTTGAATTCTATCAGCGGTCAGGTGTCTCAGTCCTTGTGTTAGACAGTGTCCCAAATATTTTACCTTAGTTTGGCATAATTGCAACTTGTCTTTGGAAACCTTGTGTCCTGTGTCTGAAAGATGAAACAGGAGCTGTTTCGTATCCTTCAGGGATGCTTCCAATGAATCAGAACACAGTAGTAGATCATCCACGTACTGTATTAATACTGATCCACTCTCTGGTTGGAAAGACTGTAAACAATCGTGCAAAGCCTGGGAAAATATACTTGGACTGTCTATGAAACCTTGTGGTAATCGAGTCCATGTGTATTGGACTCCTCTGTATGTGAATGCAAACAAATATTGGCTGTCAGGGTGCAGAGGTACCGAAAAGAAAGCGGAGCAGAGGTCAATAACAGTGAAAAATTTTGCAGTGGGAGGGATTTGCATAAGGATGACAGCTGGATTTGGCACTACGGGGAACTGACTCTCAACTATTTTGTTAATCCCCCTTAGATCCTGCACTAGCCGGTAACCCCTCCCCCCACTCTTTTTCACAGGGAAGATGGGACTATTGGCAGTGCTGGACGTTCTTACCAGAATGCCCTGTTGTAGCAAGCGCTCTATTACTGGGTAAACTCCTAACTCCACCTCTGGCTTCAGAGGGTACTGTGGGATTTTTGGAGCTATCCTACCATCTTTTACTTGTACAATTACTGGAGCTACGTTTGCCATCAATCCAGTGTCTTGTCCGTCTTTAGTCCAAAGTGACTCTGGTATCTGAGATGTCATTTCTTCTACTTGGGATGGAGTCCTATTTGTCATAATGGTATGTGACATTAATTTTGATGGGGAGTCTAACATGTCTTGCACTTCCTGAGCGTGATTCTCAGGTATGTCCAAGAATACACCTTCAGGAGTACAATAAATGACGCACCCCATTTTACACAATAAGTCTCTTCCCAGGAGATTAGTCGGTGCCGATGCAGCCAGCAAAAAGGAATGCTTGGTATGTAAAGGCCCTACTGTAATCTTGGCTGGTTTGCTAACAGGGTAGTGCTGGACTACTCCCGTTACCCCTATGGCTGGAATTGTCTTACCAGTGGTTCTCATGCCCACTGTCGAATTTATCACTGATTTGGCCGCCCCTGTATCTACAAGAAAGTTTAATGATTTACCAGCTACATTGATTGCAATTTCGGGTTCACTTCCAAGATTTGCAATCAATTTTACTGGCTGCAGATTCCAGGTATGGCCACACCCCTATTGGGTATGGTGACCTCCCTGAATCCCGCTGGCAGCAACTACTTGTGAAGGGGTTAAATGGGAACTGCCAGGAGTTTGCCAGTCTCTGTTCGGGGGGTATCTTTTTGTTTCCCCTGCATGTGGCTCATAACTCCGTTTCTGCGGACCCTGCTCCCAATGTCGTGTGTCGTGTCGTTGTCTAGGGGGTTGATATGAGTTTTGTGAATGTTTCACTCTACAGTCTCGTGCCATGTGTCCCTGTCTATGACATGAAAAACAAGTTACCACATTTGACTTACCCACAGGGTTTGGTGATTTATACAAAGGCTGCCTTGTGGTCAGGGCCTGTATACTTACGGCCATTAACTTATCACCTTGTGACTCCCTGTGTCGGGTGATATTCCGGTCGTGATCAATAGCAGCCTCTCTCAAAGTAGCCACCGACAGACCTCGCCAACATGGTTGCGTGGTCTGTACTCTTGTCTTTAGTGTCTCTTTTAAACCATCCATCAGTACAGATACAGCTACTTCTCTATGGTTTATGTTTGTTTTAATGTCCTCTATACCTGTGTATTTTGCCATTTCTAATAATGCCCTGTGAAAATATTCTGCAGCAGTTTCTGACTCTTTCTGTCTAATGGAGAAAATCTTGTTCCACTTAACTACCGCTGGAAAATACTCCTTTAACTGTAAACTTATTCTTTTTACATTATCTTTGTTGTACACATCTGTAAGAGGTACATCCTGATCTAATCCACAGTCAGCTAAAAATTGAGTTGCGTCGACATTGGAGGGTAAACATGCCCTCAGCAATACCTGCCAGTCTTTGCTATTGGGCTCTAAAGTGTTCCCTAGGTCTCTGATGTATTTCTGGCTAGCAACTAAATCTTTTCTGGGATCAGGGAATTCAGACACTATGGTTCTTAATTCCATTCGGGAAAATGGGCTGTACATGGCAATGTTCCTAACAGGTGTGATTCCTGTCGTGTCAGTTTTCCCATTTGGCACTGCTATTACCCTAACAGGATTAAGTCTACTAACATCACTCTGTGTAGGTTCTACAGCCTGTGGTGAAATGGTTTCAGCATAGTGTATGGTGCCGTACTTACCTGTAGATACGACCTCACCTATCCCTCCGCTAGGGGCTTTTGTTACTAATCTCGTGGGTGGAGCCGTGCCTACTGTTGTCTCTGCTATGGTGGCTGCTAGAGAGAGCGCCGATATTGTTGCCGATTCGTCCTCTTGATCACACTCCTGGGGAAAGTTCAAAACAGGGTACAACTTGCACGGGTTAATACTTGCATTAGTTAACTTATTAACATTTACACAGTTGCTAAGTGTTTGTTTGTTACACCCTAATGCGTCATTCTCCGCAACCAATTTCTCTCCTGATATGTATGGTGGCGGCGGGGCCGTCGCTATCAATTTCTTGATAGGATTAGATCCCGCCGCCAGAGCCAATCCTCTCTGTATTTCACCCTCCTGTTGCCATAACTGCAAATAATCATAATGTTGGATTCGTCTCTTTGTTGATTTAATGAGACATATCCTCCTCCTTAAATTTTGCAACACTTCTGGGCTAAAGCTACCTACTCTTGGGAATTTCTCCCCGTCATGCACTGTCATTCTCTCCCATTCATCACATAAAACCTCTGTATGTGAACCATATTTTTCACACATTACATACCTTGCCGACCCGACTGGTCGGTTTACTGAATCAACCCGAACCGAGGTTGATCGCCCCCTTCCTGAACAATTGGCCCCCATAACTTGCAGGCGTTGCTTTCACCACCTCTGACCTTCAATCAGGGTCTTCAGCGAACCCTTACAAAAACCAAAATGTTCACGATAGGCTGACGGTGGCGGTTTACCGAGTACCCCACTCACTCGCCCACGCCGACCAATACGACCCACACACTGCCTTAGCGCTGGCGTACTCGACAAAGGGCCCCTATGAACCTCTATTTACTGGAACATGCGAGGGATATCCGCAGAACACTTACTCTTTCCAGTAACTATTGGTTGTTGGACAATTCCTGAGTGACCAGCGAACTTCCCTTCAGAAAATAAAAAATTACACAAATCACATCAGAGTGTACAAATAGTTTTACGACCGGGTTCGTACACAAATGGTACTGGTCAGACTAACTAATGTACACAATTACGTGCGGTACAATCGTTCAGCACATAAGCAACTAATCTTATGTACTGAGCGACCAGTGGAATCGAAAATTTCGGCTGCGAATTCCTTCAGCCAGAGCTTTATTGGCCTATATGGGTTTTGCACCAACCCCCTGGGTTGTGCCCTTTTCTCTTATTTATGGCAGACTTCTTAGTCTGCTGTACCTGGACCTCCTGGTCTGTACCTCTTGGTCTGTAGTATGACCTCCTGGTCTACTATACTCTACTGCTCAAATTTTATATTTAACAAGGGATGCCTCCCTCGCCACCATGTACGACACTTACATGCATGTACCTCTGCGAGAACTCGACTTCTTGTGGTTCAACCTGGAAAATTGTATAAACTTATATATACAAAACACTCACTCACCACACGTACACTTTTGTTTCTATTTCTATTTCTGCGCAGAAATTTTCTTTAGACCAGATGTGTTGTGAATTTGGAGAAGGATCTGTTAATCTAAATTTCGGACACTAAAATAGACTTGCGCTACTTACCGCCTATTGCGCTATTTATCGCCTGTTGCGCTATTTATCGCCTGTTGAAAATCAACACTATCGTGTGGCTTGAGTTACGTGGGCGTACCCAGACGCTCCGTTGCGTAATTTACGTTGCGTGCGTCGGCCTTTGAGTTGCGTACGCGAGTCTCACCCTTTGTTAGAGACACGTGTACGCAAAGCAAATATCCACCGTAACACAACTAACACGTTTATCAATGTAGATGATTCTCGATCGTCTACCGCGCAACACACCAATCTCTCCTTATGCCTTAGGTAGAGCTGCGTGTGGGCTTTACACTTTAACTATGAAATAGCAACAAATCTCTCTTAGCACGTTTTATCAATTATAAAATGGCAAACAGGAGAGTGATATATGAAAATACACGAATGAAAAAGAAATGCAGATATGTGCGTGCGTGCGTACGCAAGACAGAAATAAACAGTTTTAAAAGACACTAGCGTTTTGTTCTTACCTCCGGTTCCGGATTCCTTCAGCACCCTTTACTAAGCGAAGCAGACGCTTATCCAAACAGCACTACGAGGAATATGACCTCCCGCCCTTTGCTGCTGGATAATGTCTGCTGAAATTACCTAGCAGAGATATGTGAAGGACAGGACGAGCCGCCAATTGATAAAGCTAAATATTTATCTTGTTTCAAACCCTTTTAAGAGGCCTAAGAACACTGTACGCTATTGACGTATGGAGTACCGTAAGGGTACGCACGTTGCGTAGCAATCGCTTAGCCGAGGTCGAGACGCTCAAGCGTCACGTTCGCTCACGGCCAAGAGATCACAGGCAGGCACACTATTGGCTGCCGACTAACGTAATGATTTGCTATAGCGATGCGAACGCTCGAGACCACGAGGAGGTCACCAGCGGCGCAGACGCTCACAATGTTAAACCTTTGTAACTATACCATAAAACAGTGTATTATGCAGTAAACCTTGGTGCAGAGATTGAGTGTAGATGCAACACCGTGTAACCGTATTAACTTAAAAGCTGTTCGAGCGTCACCGACACTCTGAGAATACTTAACACTATAAGAAATACACAAATACCGTGCTTAGGGTCTAACGCCTAATATGAATGTTATACTTGAAAAGGAATAATACAATTACAAGTCATACACTACAATATAACATAGACTAACTAACCAGATAACTACACAGTAAATACAATACAATACTATTACGTTTAAGAGAATACGAGAGAAAGAGAAGAGAGAGAGAGAGAGATATGGCCCATAATAACAAGAAAGACAATATGATTGCGGAGAAAACTTACGCACAAGGGGAACGATCGCATGCGCCTCTGGACATCCAGCTCCCGATTTTCAGCAATGAGAACCGTTGAAGAGTGAGCTGGATGTGATCGGCTAGTCTATTTATGCCCCACACACAATATAATTCAATGGTCCCTACAATCTCATTGTTCATTGGACACAGGGATTCCTCCTCGCATCATAACAAAAGGTCATAGGTTGATTCATACAGGTGGGCTGTGACGATTTCCAACTGCTCAGGTGGGTGGGAAACTGGGTTTCCCGCCGCATGAATAAGTAAGTGCAAATAATAGTAAATGGACATAAACTTCTTATGTCCATAACTATTCGCACGAGCAATTAATCCGCTTCAAACCAACACCGGAATATTGCTAATTAAATACTCTTCCGATGGATACTAAACACCACTGTATTACTCCTGTCTGACCCTTTGTATCAAACAAAGAGGGATTTCTCTGTCCATGAACATGCTACATTAACTAAACTTTCAGATTCTATCAAAGGGACCATGATCTACAAAATACATTATATAGTGGAAATATGTAACGAAAGAGTCGCCCGCTAGACGCATACAATCTCTACCGTAAATGCGCATACCGTGCGCCTGCGGGTGCCCGCAACAGCGAGTATGCGCACTCACGGGAGAGCGCACGCATGCGCAGCAGGGACACATATGAGGTGCAAATATGGCAGTGTGCATCGTGATATTTTTCTGACTTTGACAGTACGTTTATCTGATAGGTTATAATTGTAGCTACCATAACCTAATGTGTCCCACTGCAGTCTACCTTTAACTGGTTGGGTATACCTTTTGTTTAGCGTTGGTGCACTGTTGGGGCCCAATTTACTGTAATTACGCCTGATGCCGTCGTCCTATTATAGTGAATGAATAACGAATAGTGTTCCAAAATAATAAGGGTATATATATATGTAATCCCGCTGTGTTATCAGGTCCAAAGTCGTACAATGGACGGTGCTATCACTCCAATGATCGCTGCTAATCGCGGGCCTATAGTATGCCGGATGAGCGTATATCGAGGCTTTCAAGTGCGATATCATACTTTAGAGGAGAAGGGTACCCTTATCTTGTTGCCTCTAAGACACTCCTTGTTATCCCTACGGTTTAGGATTTTCCTCCGTACCTTAAGTAATATAGGTATCGGACTCGAACCTTCTCTACTATTTGTAAATATCCCCCGATTAAATAGTTCTATCGTGGTGAATACTACGGTTACGGCCCGTCCGAGGGTCCAGAGATAACGATAAAGTATGATCCGTGCAAAAGTCTCTCAGTCCACTTGAGGGGAATTTATTACAGTACCTTAACACTATTGCAGAGTTCACTTTGTTATGTTGCACTACAATGAGTACTTCAGGGGGGTGACAGGGTATCCTCCTTTAGTTAAATTATTCCACCACACCACTTGTATGAGAATGTATTGGTATGGTTCTTTGCCACCTCAGAGGTCCCCCAACTGCTCAGAGGGATCCTTAGTCTCTTTTATGGGCTATATTCTCTTTCCTTACTTGCAGCTACCACTCATGAATGGCACTCCTCCCTCAGCACAGGGCTAAATGATCAGGATGGCTGCGGTCCCAATAGTCACTCACCCAATAACCTCAGGCTGCTGTCAATGGGTATATTACCTCCAGTGGGATACAGCCTGACCTCTGTATAGCTCGTTCGGGTCCCGCTCTCCTCTTCCCCGCCAGACGTGACGTTTAAGGACTCCTGGCCTTTCCTGCCTGCCATGAGGACTGGTCTCGGTCTCTTACCGCACCGCCAGCATCACTATCTCAGGGCGCCGTCTGGGTAGTATCCTCATCGCGTACCGAACACCGTACTTCTCCTCCGGTCCTCGGCTCTTCCACAGCTTAGCAGGTGGATCTGAGCGATGTCCCAACCCTGGTCACCATCTCCAGGTATGCCGAGCGCCTCTCTCACACTCAGCTCCCTACCGTGTCTCCTCAGCCTCGTCTCTCGCCGCTCTCACCCTCACGAGCTTCCCCCAATTGTCCTCTCCATACGGGCACCCCTTCTTCAGCACGAGGGCTTCTGGAAGAATCTTTCTAGCCCAGCTCGTGCCACTGTGCCCCGTTACTCCTTAATACAGTACAAATTCACCACCCTCACGCAGCTTTTATATACACTGTACATAGTTTACATTACGCAGTGGGAATCAATCATATATTTACACAGACATTATGCATTTAGTATATGCTTTAATATATTAGTCAGGGAATAGTAACCCTCACTATACCTCCTCAGGAGCACTTATATTAAGGGGCTACACTCTCCCCCTGGTGAGTACATTTACATTTTTCTTTTATTTAATTGAATCTCACCACTTACATACACATTTCATATTTCTATCTAAGTATTACTGTGTACATTCCATCCGAAATATGGCCAGGACATCACCATGCTGGGGTGCAATACCAAAGGAATTTCAGTCGGTGTTCCTAACTGTTCATAGGTGAGTATTCTAGGGGCCCTCCTGACCCGTTGAGGCCTAGGTGACATAACTGGTCATTCATAAACAACTTCCTCTCCATTATCACCCCTAGGGATAATCTCAGTAACGGCTGTTATTTAATCTATTGATTCACTTCCCTCACCTTCATTGCTTTCAACATTCTCCTGTTCTACCATATTGTATGAGTTGGGTATTTCTGCTTGTTCCCCATGGTATGGCTCCGAGGCAGTGGCCTATGCTCCCCAAGGCTCACTATCCCAATAGTAATATCCCGCATTAGAGTCACCCTCAATCTCCTCAGCTTCCTTTCTCATGCTCCGAAGGTTACTTTTATATTTAGCAGGGTTTCCAGCTTCAGTATCTTCCGTAGGACAGTATACCGTATCCTCCCACCTACTGTCCTGGGCAATAGGGAGTAAATGTTATCTATGGTAGGTTACCATACTTCCCTTTCTATCGGCCGGTGCGAGTTGGTAAACAGGAATGTTAGGGAGCTGTCTCAATACTATATAAGGTGTGGGTTTCCACCTATACTGTAATTTCTGCTTTCTAGGTACTCCCAGAGCTCTAATCAGCACTCGATCTCCGGGCTCTAATAGTTTTTCCTTAATGTGACTATCGACGTAAGCTTTGTTTCTTTCACCCATTTTTCGTGCAGCATAAGCAGCTAGTTGCTAGGCTTCCCGTAAATGTTGACGAAGTTGCCTAACATATTGGCTGTGAGATATTGTTGAACCAGAATTAGTTTGAGTTCCTAAACAAATATCTATTGGTAATCTGAATCCCAGCCGAACATGAGATAATATGGGGTATATCCAGTAGTGTCGTTCCGAGTGCAATTATAGGCATGCACTAAGGGAGCTATATATTTCCACCAGTTGGATTTCCTTTTAGAGTCCAACGTTCCCAACATGTTTAATAAAGTTCTGTTAAATCGCTCAGGCTGCGGGTCTCCTTGGGGATAAGGGGTTGTGCGGGATTTACTAATCCCGCAGCACTGACACAATTCTCAAATTACTTGACTCTCAAATTCTCGGCCTTGATCGGAGTGAATCCAGGCTGGCAATCCGTAATGTACAAAGAATTTCTCCCACAATGTTCTCGCGACAGTTATCGCAGTTTGGTTCACTGTTAAATAGGCTTGGGCATACCTCGTGAAATGATCAGTTACCACAAGAATATGGCAGTCTGATCTTCCAGGGCCATCTAATGTAAGAAAATCAATGCATACCAACTCCAGAGGTCCCGTACTGGTGATATTGACTAATGGAACGGCAGATACAGGTTAAGTTTTTCTGAGAATACAATTTCCGCACGTTCTACAGAATTGTTCTATGTCCTGATTCATATGAGCCCAGAAGAAGCGATCAGACACCAACCCCTGTGTTTTCTCATATCCAAGGTGACCATGTTGATCACGCAAAGCTTCTAACACCATCTGCTTATACTTTGTGGGTAATACTATCTGCACTTTAGTACCTCCGTCATTCTTTAGTACCTTTCGATATAATACCCCGTTCATAATACTTAACTTCTTGTACTGTCGCATTAACACTTGTGCCTTCCTTGGTAGTTGAGCTCGATTTATGTGGCAAGTTGGATCGTCAATGAGTCGTAAAATAGGAAGGATATTGGGATCATTTCGTTGTTCTTATGCCAGTTGTTCTGAAGGTATTATCCCTAACCCCTTCATTTCAGCCCGTCCTAACCAACAATAGGAAGGAGGAATAGCTATTTCAGACGCTACTATATTATATACAGCGGCCATCTCCTGATTTCTAGTGACACTAATATGTTGACACAGTCCTTTCACTACCCCAGCGGGTACTTCTATCCAATCAGAGTTAACTCCCGGAGCTTCCTTGTGCGGCATCCTAGATAAAGCATCCGCATCCTGATTATTAATACCTGGCCTATATTTGATAGTGAAGTCATAGTTGGTAAGGGCTGCAAGCCACCGGTGCCCCATGTCATCCAGTTTAGCTGATGTCTGTACATAGGTCAGTGGATTATTATCCGTCTGTACAATGAACTGCGCTCCGTAAAGATAGTCGTGAAATTTTTCGCTAACTACCCATTTTAGGGCGAGAAATTCCAACTTATGGACAGGATAATTTCTTTCACTACTGGAAATTCCTCTACTAACATAGGCAATGGGTCTCAAAAGTTGATCTTGTCTTTGGTACAACACCCCTCCAAGGCCTTCTAAGGAGGCATCTATGTGCACTTCATAGGGTATATCGGGTACAGCATATGCTAACACAGGAGATTTAGTGAGGTAATCTTTCAGCGTAACAAAGGCTTCCTCACACTGTTCAGTCCACCTTTGCCCAAACAACTCCCTAGGCTTGTGGTAATAAGTTTCTGCCTCTGATTTCTTACTTCGGACTTTATTGGCAGGAGGATATCCTCTGGTTAAATCTGTCAATGGTTTAGCTACTTTAGAATAGTGAGATATGAACTTCTTGTAATATCCGCAGAATCCTAAAAAAGATCTCAATTCTTTAAGGTTGGTGGGTGTGGGCCATTGCTTCACCGTGGCTACTTTATCTGGGTCCGTAGCTATCCCTTGCCTACTCACCACGTGTCCCAAATATTTAACTGATGATCTAGACAATTTACATTTTTCTGCTGACAGCTTTAGCCCCCTGGCTTGGAGACGGTCCAACACTTTAAGTAACCATTCGTTGTGTTCGTCTAGATCTTTCCCAAACACGATGATATCGTCTAGTTACACCAATACCTCACGGTAACACATGTCACCCACAGTTTGTTCCATCGTTCTTTGGGAGGTAGCCAGTGCCCCTTTGATCTCTTGGGGCATCTTCAAAAACTCATAGAAACCAATAGGGCAGATGAAAGCGGTTTTGGCCCGATCCTCCTCACTCATGGGTATCTGATAGTACCTGCATCGTAGATCAAGAACTGAGAACCACTTAATTCCTTGAAGGCAATCCAAGGCCTCGTCTACCTTAGGTATAGTGTACTGATCAGGCACTGTTCTATTGCTCAGGGTGCGATAGTCGATACATAGACGAATTTCTTCACTCTTCTTAAGAGCAACCACAATAGGTGATGCATACTGACTCTCGGAATCAGCGATGACATTATTCTCCAACAAATTCCTACGGTGAATCCTTACGTCTTCGAAGTCGGCAGGAGCCAACCTCCTGGATCTCTCTCGGAATGGGGTATTATTCGTCAATTTGATATGATGCTCAACACCTGTTGCAGTCCCTAGGTCCCAATCACTTTTGGAAAAAACGGCCTCCCTTAGTTTGAGCTGTTCCATTAGCAGGTCTTTCCTTGTATTATCAATATCACTCCCATGAAAACAATCCTCCAGGTTCCATCGGTTGGAATTTGACGGAGTCCCATTAGACGATTTGGCAACCAGCCGGTCAGTATGACTTTCCAGGAATTGACAGTGATATATCTCTGGTTCTACAGAGGGTCTCGTCTCCTCTTTATTTCCTCTGTCTTGTTTCTCACACCATCGCTTTAGGTTTCTGAACATATTCGTGTTTGTACCCACTATAGCTGACAATTGGCCATTATCCCCAGGTGAATCTGGGCAAATCAGTGCAACCAAGGGAATGGACTCATTAGGTGTAACTAGTCCAGGTTCCAAAGTAAGGTGTGTAACGATGTATCCCAAGTACGGGTACTTCTGTTCACTTAGGCCCCAGACTGTAAGACCGCTAAGAGCTTGAATGGGAACAGATGACAGATTCTCCCGGTACCATGATTCAAATACGATGGACACCTGCGATCCACTGTCCATCAACACCATGCACTCCTGTCCATTTATTAGTGCTTTCACCAGCGGTGCATGCCCCATTAGACTGTCCGGAAGAGTATCGGACCACTGGGCACTCCCCATAGCACGGACATTTATTGTTGGGGAGCCTGTGAGGGGTTCACAGAACACCCGTTGGGGTTTTCCATCTGCTCATCTCTTGACCGGTGGTAAAAGGACATCCGTCCCCTCCTCTCCAGACCACTCACTGGGCATTCAATGGATCTATGCCCTGGTTGTCCACAACTGTAACAGAGTATAGGCCCACGACTGCCACTTCCCCTAGTCCTTCCTCTGTTCGATTCTGATGACCAGTAGGGCCTCGAGGATGCTGTGCTTTGTAGTGCAATCAATTGGTCTATTTTTTTATTTTGATCTTCCAAGAGCTTAATCAGTCGATCATCCATAACAGTCGAGGTCAGTGCAGGTATAATGGCTTTGACTCTCTTAATGGTCTTTTCTCTAGTCTCTATTTGCACTTCCTCTAACTTGACCTCCTTCACTAGGTCAGTGAGATTTGGGGATGGCCCCAACAGACGGGTACAACGAAGTCTCTGCGCCACTGGATTATTAGTGAGGGCTCCTTTCAGAACCTGTCTCATTCGGCTTTCATCTACTGCCTCCTTAGCTATCCCCCCTTTCTCCACAATTTGATAAATTAATCGATCCACTCTATAAATATATTGAGTCAGAGTCTCCCCCGGCTCCTGATATGTGCGATGTAATCTTGAAATCAAATCCCCTACATCCTCCATGGTGCCATAAGAAAAATCTAAAGCTTCTAGATAGTCTTTCAGAGTAGCCGTCGACTTACTCCTCCTAGTGGCTTGAATCACCCTCATAGCCGGTCCCCTGAGACTTTCATTATACGCTGTCGTTTTATATGATCCGGACATTGCCACTCTTCCGAATGCTGAATAGCCCCCTCTTGCCAAGTATTGTAGGTTTCTTCACCTGCAGGCACAGGGGAAATGCCAGAGAAAATCCTGAGTCGGCGATAGCCCCCTTCGTAGTGCCATCTCTCCATGTGACTAACCATTTTATCAACCATTGTTTCCACTCCTTTCCCAGGAGATTCTTCCTTATCCTCCGTCCGATCCGGTTCCCCACTATTATTATGAAAGCAGTCCCCCACAGCAGAGGTACCATTTCCCCTATCTTCTCCTGGAGTGGCTGCTTCCTCCATACCTTCAGGCCACACTAGTTGAACTTTTCGCCCAGGAACATCTTCAACCACCACCATACTGGGTAGTAAGGTGTTATCCAAAGGGAGTCTATTACTGAGTAATATAGCAAAAGTTTCTCCATCCTGCCCTTTCCAGCGATCAACCGTACATGGTTGACTGAAACCATACAGTTGTCCTACAGCCCGAATGACTGCATCATCACTGACTAATAAAAGCTTTCCAACTAGTCCAAAGCTGCATAAGGGCTCCACGCCCTTTTCCCTACACCACCTATAGAGATCAGCACTGGTCACTTCTCCATGATCTGTAGATTCTGTGTCGGCCAACGAACCCTGGGTCTTTTAGATCTCAGCAGTGCCTCCAAATGTAACCCTTAGTTGCTCCCTAGATATGCAATACAGGGGTTACTATTGCCATATGACAGAGTGCCTCCACCCAAGCAGTCTTATTCTAACCCAGGCTTGCTTGGGAAAGCTGTGGCCAGTAGGATTATAGATACTGTTTCACATGTAGGTTGGTATTGAAAGGGGTTGGTTTACCTTGTTTTCCTCTTTTGTCTTTCAGATTCGGATGTTCAGAAGACGGAGAAACGTGGTCCCATTCAACGGTAAGTATTTATTAATATGACAGTAATACATACATGGGTTATGGTAATCACAGAATGAACAATCCCTTACCTTATACACACAGGCAGTTCTAGATTCATAGATTTACTGTAAAGCAATACATGCAATAATGGGATACTATACCCACTTATTCTCATATACATAAATTGGTAACTTGCATGCAATACCACAAACTTGTTAGTAGTACGTTTATCTGATAGGTTATAATTGTAGCTACCATAACCTAATGTGTCCCACTGCAGTCTACCTTTAACTGGTTGGGTATACCTTTTGTTTAGCGTTGGTGCACTGTTGGGGACCAATTTACTGTAATTACGCCTGATGCCGTCGTCCTATTAGGGTGAATGAATAACGAATAGTGTTCCAAAATAATAAGGGTATATATATGTAATCCCGCTGTGTTATCAGGTCCAAAGTCGTACAGTGGACAGTGCTATAACTCCAATGATCGCTGCTAATCGGGGGCCTATAGTATGCCGGATGAGCGTATATCGGAGGCTTTCAAGTGCGATATCATACTTTAGAGGAGAAGGGTGCCCTTATCTTGTTGCCTCTAAGACACTCCTTGTTATCCCTACGGTTTAGGATTTTCCTCCATACCTTAAGTAATATAGGTATCGGACTCGAACCTTCTCTACTATTTGTAAATATTCCCCGATTAAATAGTTCTATCGTGGTGAATACTGCGGTTATGGCCCGTCCGAGGGGTTAGAGATAACGATAAAGTATGATCCATGCAAAAGTCTCTCAGTCCACTTGAGGGGAATTTATTACAGTACCTTAACACTATTGCAGAGTTCACTTTGTTATGTTGCACTACAATGAGTACTTCAGGGGGGTGACAGGGTATCCTCCTTTATTTAAATTATTCCACCACACCACTTGTATGAGAATGTATTGGTATGGTTCTTTGCCACCTCAGAGGTCCCCCAACTACTCAGAGGGATCTTTAGTCTCTTTTATGGGCTATATTCTCTTTCCTTACTTGCAGCTGCCACTCATGAATGGCACTCCTCCCCCAGCACAGGGCTAAATGATCAGGATGGCTGCGGTCCCAATAGTCACTCACCCAATAACCTCAGGCTGCTGTCAATGGGTATATTACCTCCAGTGGGATACAGCCTGACCTCTGTATAGCTCGTTCGGGTCCCGCTCTCCTCTTCCCCGCCAGACGTGACGTTTAAGGACTCCTGGCCTTCCCTGCCTGCCGTGAGGACTGGTCTCGGTCTCTTACCGCACCACCAGCATCACTATCTCAGGGCGCCGTCTGGGTAGTATCGTCCTTGCGTACCGAACACCGTACTTCTCCTCCGGTCCTCGGCTCTTCCACAGCTTAGCGGGTGGATCTGAGCGATGTCCCAACCCTGGTCACCATCTCCAGGTATGCCGAGCGCCTCTCTCACACTCAGCTCCCGTCCGTGTCTCCTCAGCCTCGTCTCTCACCGCTCTCACCCTCACAAGCTTCCCCCAACTGTCCTCTCCATACGGGCACCCCTTCTTCAGCACGAGGGCTTCTGGAAGAATCTTTCTAGCCCAGCTCGTGCCACTGTGCCCCGTTACTCCTTAATACAGTACAAATTCACCACCCTCACCCAGCTTTTATATACACTGTACATAGTTTACATTACGCAGTGGGAATCAATCATATATTTACACAGACATTATGCATTTAGTATATGCATTAATATATTAGTCAGAGAATAGTAACCCTCACTATACCTCCTCAGGAGCACTTATATTAAGGGGCTACAATTAGATCTGAATTAGGCCCTTTGTCCATTTTCTAGTGTTTGGGAGCATAGCGATAGCAATCCACAGCCCACGCTGACACAGCGTATCCCACACACAACTCTCCCCCTGACACCGCTTATCCCTCACACAGCTCTCCCCCTGACACTGCTTGTCCCTCACACAGCTCTCGCCCTGACACCACTTATCCCTCACACAGCTCTCCCCGACACCGCTTATCCCTCACACAGCTCTCTCCCTGACACCGCGTATCCCACACACAGCTGTCCCCCTCATATAGAGGGAACAAGCCTTTTGGGGGTCACTATTCATTGGAAATCTGCTGCCAAGTATATCCGGACCAGGACTGGACATTGTGCTTAAGCTCAAGATTATATGAACTTTCTACCACAGAACCACTACCACTCTTCTGCAAACAAGGAGACACCGCGATGCAGTGAGGACCCGCAATAACAACTTTAAGGGACTCTTTCCTCCAGCGGCCAATTGTGGTAAATAATCGAAAAAAACCTTAGACTGCGCTGTCAGTCCAGGGACAACCATTCATTTGTGCACTATCCGGTCTATATTTATTAGGAACGGACTACACATTAAGCAGGCAGCCCTTATTGTGACCCCTCAATTTTTAGTAATATTTTTAACAATTGGTTTATTTTATCTGTATCTTGTTACCATGTTAGTGATCATTATTGATTAAATTACATTACATATTAGCACTCAATCCTTCTTCTTTTTTAACTTTTTAATACACATATATAGCGCTGCTAGTTGTTTTTCTTTGTTGTTTGTACATTGGGGGTGACTTACCCAATTTTATAGCAGCTGCTTTTTGAGCAACAGCTCATACAAGCGCCCGATCTTTTTTATCTTATTGATAGAACAATTCCTTTCCCCTCATATAGCGTGTCTACCGTCTTGTGGCACACCTCCATCCATCATGTCTTCCCTAATGTGAACCCCCATCCTGCGTACCTGCCTTCATGTGCCCCTCATCCATAAAGTCCTCCTTCATGTGCCCCCTCCTCTCATCAGACCAGACATGCCTTCCTTCTTGTACACCCCCCATCCAGCATGCATTCCTTCATGTGCCCCCCCCTCTCATCAGGCATGCCTTCCTTCATGTGGCCCCCCTCTCTCTCATCCAGCATGCCTTCCTTTATGTGCCCCCATCCAGCGTACCATGTCTTCTTTCATGTGGCCCCCTCCTTTCATCCAGAATGCCTTCCTTTTCGGTGCCCCCCTCATCCAGCGTGTATTTTCTCCATTAGCTGCCACCACTTCTCCTCCCCTTCCTCTATCTTACGGTCTCTCATGCCTGCAGCTCCTCTTTGCACGGCAGCGCACTTCGTGCATTGCTGTCGTCTCGGTCCTGTTGATTCAGAGAGGGACTGGCTGGGGGAGGCACTGTCTACACCACCCGCCCCCTCTGTCAATGTGGAAGGTGTGGCGCAGTGCAGCATACAGCATGGACAGTGGGACTAAGCAGCCAGAACTGCGTGTACAGAGTCCCATGGCCGGGTAAGTTGGGCTGGCGGAGGCGGAATGCGTTCCACCTCCAAATATAACTGACGGAGCGCAGTTCTGCCCTATTCCGGCCCACTTTAACCCCTCGCTTACTCTAGACTCTAGTGCTTTGATGCGAACCGTGTGCGAATCTATGCGGGCCAACCTGGCATCCAAGCGGGTTTGAAGCTCATTAAATCTTTTGTCCATTGGGGCATCATAAAATCGGCAATTTCTTTTGTCGTCAAGGAAGAGTGTTTGTCCCCATGCATCTCCGAAGTTTCTACCTCAGAGCTAACAGGAGAGGAGGGGCCTGATTTCTGGGACATCTCTTTCCCCTTCTCTGCTCTGTTTGTGGGATTAGATTGTTTTGGAGGCATATTTTTATCGAGATATTTATCCATACCCCAGGTTAGTCAGAGAGGAGTAGACAATACTATAGGCCTAAATGTATGACAATCACCTAAGATGTAGTAGTTAGAGGTTGAAAGTCTCGGGTGGTATAATTCCAATATGCTATTGTACCAAAAACATGGCCCTCATCCCAATAAGAGCAAATGGACAGGTCATTGTGCAGTCACATAATCAAAGCACGTTTTAATCCCCACAAATAGTGATAAGCAGACAAGGGAGCAGAGAGGCGGTGAAACACTAATCGATAAACAGTGCAAACCTGAAGGCAAGGAACATTTCAGGGAGACTGGTGCAAAAGTCCATAAAATAAAGTCAAATATAAGAAGTAGTACAAAAGTGAACCACGGATGCGGTTATATCGTAGTACCAATACATTCAATTATGATCGTACGGGCAGGATATTAGCAACAACCTGTAGCTGATGAGTTTCAGAAATAAGGTTATACATAGAAATATGTGTGATAGTATAATCTCAGATATTGGGTGGGATTCAAATGATATATCATGCTCAATTTCCTTTCTAAAATGATCTCCGTTATTGCGCATATTGCACCCATAGTGATCAGGTTTAGCTGTGTAAAGGGTTGGGTGCCTCCCTACTCCGGGGGTAGCGAGCTGAAATAATTATACCAAGCCCCTGAGGGTAGAAACAGAACGGGTGTGGAAAGGGGTGAAAAGAATTGAATCCCGCCCATTGAGTAGTGTGAAATAGAGGTATTTGGTGAAAACAAGAAACGCTACATATAATCTCCAAGCAGTTTCTGTAAAATGTTAAAGAAAATGTTGCGCAGTTAAAGAACTTAGGCTAATATTTTCCCTGCTGTTCTCTAATAATATCCAAGGAGCATGCAAACAATTCAGGAAAAACAGAATAGAAAGTGAGAACCAATCTTACGGCTAGCAGTGGCGTATCTATAATGGGTGCAGTGTGTGTGGTGTACACGGACCCCTGGGTCCAGAAGGGGCCCATACTGCACACACTGCACCCATTTCTTCTATACTTACCTTTCTGGCGTCCATCGGTGACCGTGTGTGGTCCCCTCCTCTCCCGTAGTCGGCACCGCCACTGCTAGCGCACTGAGCCATAGAGACTCTGGCACAGTGCCAGAGTCTACAGCGCATGCGCAGGACTCCGAAAAAATGGTGCAGAGGCCATTTTTCGGTATCCTGCGCATATGCTGTAGACTCTGGCACTGTGCCAGAGAATCAGTGCTCAGGGCACTAACAGCAGCGCTGCCGGCTACGGGAGAGGAGGGACCCACACACGGAGACTGTACACAGGTCCCCTCCTCTCTAGATACGCCTCTGGCTCTGAGCCACTAGATGGCATTGTTGCGTTAGTTACAAATGACAGCAATTTACAGTTATCTATATACCTGTTATAATGAGTATTGACTACCCACAATGAATCTGAAAACAGATGAATTCTAGCTGAAAGCACGCAGGAGAATATGTCCCTGTAGCACAAAACATATAAGAAATGTAAAGTCACTTTTAGCAAGGCAAGGTATGGCACTTTGTCTACGGTTTTGGGTCAATGAGGCTGGGCAAAGTACTATTTATTTTTCCATAAGTGCAGGATAATACGGGCACTGTCCAGGGGGAGAGTCCCTGTATGCTTGTCCAATGAGACTGGAAGGACAGTTTATACGACCCAAGACCAGGAGTGGGATTAATCGCCACCTGTATAAGGGAAAGAGAAAAGGGAAGGATAAGGAAAGAAGAAGGGAAAGATTGGGTTTGGGGGAGCAAGATAACACACTAGGTGGGCAGGGAAGGGATATTAGTGGGAGGGAAACAAATACCGGGTTAATAGGAGACGAATCAGCGTGATCGTTCAATGCAAGCGCTTCCTCTGGATAAGCACCAAGTGTAATACAGTCAAAGGGGTCTGGAAATCTTCATCCTGACCTTTCAGACTCTTGCGGCCAGGGTTTCTTGTCACCAGGTTCTGGTAATGAATGGGTGAAACCGAGTCACAGGTGTAGTACTCCCGGGGTATCGACCTCTTTACCCCCGGTCGATCGGTAGTCCCGCGAGTGGTATCGTAGGGTCTCCCAGTAATTGGCCGTATAGTACGATCACCAGCTGCCATGCTTCAGGGGAAAGCAGTCAGTGTAGAGGCGTAGTAGGTCCACGCGGCAGTGCGTCCGTAGCAAGCAGTACCACGCGGTTTCTTTGCAGCTTTGTCGTCTCAGTGGGCCCAGGGCAGTAAGACTGTACCCGTTGTACCACTGCCGTTCTCCGCCAAGAGGAGGAGTCGTCAGGTCCCAGCCGCGGTGGGTCTCCGTAGCGGTCACAAATACCTCCTCACTGTAGGCTTCTCGGCAGTCTCGGAGCGGGAAGGCTATCCACGCCAAACCCTATCTGCGGCAAGCAGAGGTAAGATGTGTGGCAGCTCTGCCTTCAGAGGCACCGTTCCTCCTGTTAATGGCGCCGCAGCACGCCACAGATCTATGGGGATGCCTGAGACACTACAGGCTGGACCCCGGCGGATATACAGCTCCAAATCCCCTAATAAACGGCTCTATTGATAGAGTACCCTTTCCTCCGTGCAGAGAAGGAGGTGAACTTAGCTGTTCGATAAATTTGCACTGGGATGCAGATAGATTGTGTAGAGGGGAGACGGAGCCAGTTTAAAATGCGGCCACCATGATGCACCACCCACCGGAAGTCCCACATTATTCCCTTCTTACACATTACACATAATGTCCCTTACACATTATGCCCAAACAGTAGTAATGCTCCTTAAACATTATGCCCACACAGTAGTAATGCCCCTTACACATAATACCACTAAATAAGTAATTCCGCTTACACATTATGCCCACACAGTGGTAATGACCTTTACACATTATGCCCACACAGTAGTAATGCTCCTTACACGTTATGATCACATTGGAGAAATGCCCCTTACACCTTATGCCACACAGTAGAAATCTCCTTCCTTGACATTATGCCACACAGTAGTAATGCCCCTTAGACATTATGCCCACAGTAGTGATGCTTCTTACACATTATGGGGGTCATTCTGACCTGATCGCATGCTGCCGTTTTTCACAGCGCAGCGATCGGGTCACTTCTGTGCATGCGTATGCGTCACAATGCGCAGGCGCGTCGTACGGGTAAAAAGCGGATCGCTGCTGGGCGATTTAACAAAGAATATATTTGCACTGCCGATCTCAAGGAGATTGACAGGAAGAAGGCATTTATGGTTGTCAACTAACCTTTTTTCTGGGAGTAATTGGAAAACGCAGACGTGTCCACGCGTTTGCAGGGCGGGTGTCTGACGTTAATTCCGAGACCGGACAGGCTCAAGTGATCGCAAGGGCTGAGTAAGTTCAGAGCTACTCAGAAACTGCACAAAATGTTTTTGCAGAGCTCTGCTGCACATGTGATCGTACACTTGCAATGCTAAAATACACTCCCCTGTGGGTGGCAACTATGCATTCGCATGGCTGCAAAAAAACAGCTAGCGAGCAATCAACTCGGAATGACCCCCTATGTCACAGAGTAGAAATCCCCCTTACACATTATGCTACACAGTAGATATCCCCCCTTACACATTATGCCACACAGCAGAAATCCCCCCTTACACATTATGCACACAGTAGAAATCCCTCCTTACACATTATACCACACAGCAGAAGTCCCCCTCTTACACATTATGCACACAGTAGAAATCCCTCCTTACACATTATACCACACAGCAGAAGTCCCCCTCTTACACATTATGCCACACAGTAGAAATCACTCTCCCCTCCTTACACATTATGCCACACAGAAGAAATCCCTTGAGAGGTGAACATAATACAGGGGTGTGCCAGGGTGCAACATACAGTGCATCCAGAAAGTATTCACAGCGCTTCACTTTTTCCACATTTTGTTATGTTACAGCCTTATTCCAAAATAGAATAAATTCATTTTTTCCCCTCAAAATTCTACACACAATACCCCATAATGACAATGTAAAAAAGTTTATTAAAAATAAAAAACTAAGAAATCACATGTACATAAGTATTCACAGCCTTTGCTCAATACTTTGTTGAAGCACCTTTGGCAGCAATTACAGCCTCAAGTATTTTTGAATACGATGCCACAAGCTTGGCACATCTATCTTTGGGCAGTTTTGCCCATTTCTCTTTTCAGCACCTCTCAAGCTCCATCAGGTTGGATGGGAAGCGTCGGTGCACTGCCATTTTCAGATCTCTCCAGAGATGTTCAATCGGATTCAAGTCTGGGCTCTGGCTGGGCCACTCAAGGACATTCACAGAATTGTCCTGAAGCCTCTCCTTTGCTATCTTGGCTGTGTGCTTAGGGTCGTTGTCCTGTTGAAAGATGAACCGTCGCCCCAGTCTGAGGTCAAGAGCGCTCTGGAGCAGGATTTCATCCAGGATGTCTCTGTAGTCTGTACATTGCTGCATTCATCTTTCCCTCTATCCTGACTAGTCTCCCAGTTCCTGCTGCTGAAAAACATCCCCACAGCATCATGCTGCCACCACCATGCTTCACTGTAGGGATGGTATTGGCCTGGTGATGAGCAGTGCCTGGTTTCCTCGAAACATGACGCCTAGCATTCACACCACAGAGTTCAATCTTTGTCTCATCAGACCAGAGAATTTTGATTCTCATGGTCTGAGAGTCCTTCAGGAGAATTTTGGCAAACTCCAGGTGGGCTGCCATGTGCTTTTTACTAAGGAGTGGCATCCGTCTGGCCACTCTACCATACAGGCCTTATTGGGGAATTGCTGCAGAGATGGTTGTCCTTCTGGAAGGTTCTCCTCTTTCCACAGAGGAACGCTGTAGCTCTGACAGAGTGACCATCGGGTTCTTGGTCACCTCCCTAGGCCCTTCTCCTCCAATTGCTCAGTTTAGATTGCCGGCAAGCTCTAGGAAGAGTCTTGGTGGTTCCGAACTTCTTCCATTTACGGATGATGGAGGCCACTGTACTCATTGGGACCTTCAAAGCAGCAAATATTTTTCTGTACCCTTCCCCAGATTTGTGCCTTGAGACAATCCTGTCTCGGAGGTCTACAGTCCATTGCTTTGACTTAATGCTTGGTTTGTGCTCAGACATGCACTGTCAAGTGTGGGACCTTATATAGACAGGTGTGTGCCTTTCCAAATCAATTGAATTTACCACAGGCGGACTCCAATTAAGCTGTAGGAACATCTCAAGGATGATCAGTGGAAACAGGATGCACCTGAGCTCAATTTTGAGCTTCTTGGCAAAGGCTGTGAATACTTATATACATGTGATTTCTTAGTTTTTTATTTTTAATACATTTGCAAAAATCACAATAAAACTTTTTTAAAGTTGTCATTATGGGGTATTGTGTGTAGAATTTTGAGGGAAAAATTAATTTATTCCATTTTGGAACAAGGCTGTAACATAACAAAATGTGGAAAAAGTGAAGCGCTGTAAATATTTTCTGGATGCACTGTACACCCTGCACCAAATGAGCAAAAACTTGGGCGTGTTACAGCTGTTTTTGGGGTATGTATATGCCTTTCTGGAGAAACATGGGACCAGTGTCGCTACTGCCACATCCATTCTGCATGAACATAGACTCACTCAGGGAGGCGATGTTCCTTGTTATTGCATCGATGATGCGTATTTGTACACAGTTTCTGAGGACTTTGCGATGGCTCCGGTGGTCGTCTATATTCTTTTCTGGGTGGCAGCTTCACTTGCAACGATTAGCAAGTCAATAGCCCGATAAATCACAATTGCGCAAGCTTATCCGTACAAACATGAATTAGGTCCAAAGCTCACATAGAGTAATATATTTATTGCTGTAACCTATTTAGCTGCAGCAAGGCAGAGGGGGTGCCAAGTGGGCTTTACCTTTACCTACTGGCACTTCATTTTTTATTAAAACAAAACTTGAGTTTTTCCATTCATGTCTAAACAATAGCGTCATGGGCATTTTTAGGCAAGTGGGAGGGCAATGGAGAATTGATTCCATCTGATACAGGTGTAATTTCTTATGTACTTCAAATCTTTCATATTTGTTAATATTATAAAATATTCTTACAGCCATCTGTATTTCACCAATAATTTTCTTGTGATAGTATAACTAACCATAGTTATACTGACCATAGCGCAGTGTAATAGTATAACTGTTACTTTGCTGTGACCATAGTGCCACTGGCGTGTTTATATTGGGTGCAGTGTGTGCCGTGCACGCGGCCACCCAGGTCCAGGGGGGCCCACACCACACACCCTGCACCCATTATGTTTAATACTTACCCTCCGGAGTTCCACGGTGCAGCAGCAGCGCTGCAAAAATCACTGGAAAAATGGCACGGCACCATTTTCCTTGTGTTTTTCGCATGCGCAGTAGAAAAATCAATGGGAAAATGGCCACCGCACCATTTTCCTGGAGATCTGCACATGCACCCTAGACTCTGGGACAGTGCTAGGGTCCCCTAGGGACCCTACTGTCCAGAGTCTTTGTGCTGCCAGCTAGAGAGGAGGAGGCCCAGATGGAGCCTGCACACAGGCCTCCTCCTCTCTAGAAACATTCCTGCATGGACGAGGCTGAAGTTAGCTTCTTATTTGGCCAGCTTCTTATTCACTTCTTATTCGGCTCCAGCTTCTTATTCACTTCTTATTCGGCTCCAGCTTCTTATTCAGAAAATTTTATATTAAAACAATTAAATAAGGATAGGTTACTAAGTTAATACTGAATGCGGACGGGACTATTGCTCGTTATAAAGCCTGCCTTGCTGCTAATGGATACACACAAAAATCCGGGATCGACTACGGAGAGATCTTTTCACCTGTTGCAAGGTACAGCACCTTGAGGAAAGTCATTGCTATTGCTACAATTCATAATTTGTTGTTACACCAGTTAGTGTCAGTAATCAGCATTCAGTGGTATCTCACTTACCAGCGCGCTGGTGTGCAGGCCTCCAGAGGTTACGGCCCCAGTTTGCTGCAGCATTAATGCCCTGTCCGCGGAGTGCAGTACCCATTGTCACTGTGTACCCCTGAAGTCCATCCAGCGTGTACCCCACTGTGTGCCCGCTATCTGTACAGCATGAGCGCTGCTATGACACTTGCGGTCAGCAGACCTGTAACACCTAATCCTGCACTGTGTCTGCACACATGAGTCAAGCATCCAATGCCTGCTGACCAGGGGCTATAAATCCAGAACATCGCCTCAGTCTCATCGCCTTGAACAACGCGTCACATCCAGTGCACAGCATCTCCTAGCTCCAGTCTCCTGTGATTTCCTAGCTCCAGTGTCTTCGTGGAACTTCAGGCTCCAGCTATCCAGCTCTGCTACAACTCCTTCCACAGTCAGCTTCCACTTCTACATGCATTAAGAGACTCTGTCCAGGTGCTGCCTTATCATTCTCACCTGTGTGTTGTTAATCTGCATTCAGCACTGTGCTATTGCATCCAGCACTTAAAACAACCAGCTTGTATATTACCAACTGTCTCCTGCTATAGCCTTGCTTGGCTCTGTGGACTTTGTGCTGATCTACTGACTGTGTGAATCTATTGCTGTCGGTTTCCTGACTGATTACCGGAGTTACTTATTGCCTGTGTTTACTGCCATTGGTTGCATTACTTACCTACTGCATATTGATCCTGTTGCCATCAGCTTCCAAGCCGGCCATCGATGTTCGCCATCGGCTTCCAGGCCGATCATCATTGTTTGCTAATCACACTGGTTTCCAGACCAGCCCATTACCTGTGACTGTTGTAATACCTCTGTCAGCTTCCTTGCTAAAGACCATCTGTATTGCCATTTGCTCCAGTTGCTGTTCATACCTTACAGCAGCCTCCTCGTTTCCTCCATCGCACCACCACTGACCCACTAGTGTTCCTTCCGGGAACAGACAGTTACAGACCTGACAGTTAGACTTTGATTCTGCATTCCTAAATGGAGAGTTAATTGATGAGATTTATATGGAACCACCTGAGTATTATGATGAGAAAATGTTCCAAGAGGGAAACTTTGCCTCTTAAAGAAATTGTTACATGGCCTAAAGCAGAGTGCTCGTTGTTGGTATGTAAAGTTGGATGCTGTGGTGCTAAAGATGAACTTTGTTAAGTCAGAGAATGATCACTGCTTATATCATACCCCCCAACTGTCCCGATTTTCGCGGGACAGTCCCGCTGTCCTATGCGAAGGCCACAGTGTCCCGCGGTGGGGGGGCAGTTTGGAGGCTCCTGTCAGTTACTGCTCTGCCTAGCACAGCTGAATAGACACTGTGCGCATGTGCACAGTGTCTATTCACTAGAGATGGAGGGAAAGGGGGCATGCTAGCAGCTCATAGAGCGCTGCCCAAGCCCCCATAGTGATGAAAAACATGAAAGTGGCTCGCGATCGTGGCATTCCCCATGAAACCACGCCCCCTTTTGTATAGGTCACACCCCTTTTCAGGTCCCTCTTCCACGTCTACCAATGTTGGGAGGTATGCTGGTATCACAAACCTATAGAAAAAATGGTTTATCATAGTTGTTTATGTAGATGAACTATTGCTGGCAGGTCAAGAAGAGCACATTACTGATGTAAAACAACAGCTGAAACATAGATTCAAGCTAAAGGATCTAGGCCCTGCAACTCATTTGTTAGGCTTGAGAATTGTACAAAACCTAAAAGATGGGACAATAACAATTGATCAACATACATATATTGAAGCAATACTTCGCAAGTATGGAATGTCTGATGCAAAACCAGTGAGCACTCCTATTGATAAAACCATGAAGATGGTAAAGGCCATGTCACCAACCAGCTAGGAGGAGATAGAGGAAATGAGAGAGGTTCCTTAGAAATAATGCTGTTGGTAGCTTAATGTATGAAAGTATTGGGACTCGCCCCGACATCACACATGCAGTGAGCCAGGCAAGCTAGTTTGCAATCAACCCTGGGAGGCAACACTGGATTGCAGTCAAAAGAATCTTAAAATACCTGAAAGGTACAAGTTCATTAAAGTTGGTATTTACAAAATCAGAAAGTTCAACTCTGTGATGCCGATTGGTGAGCAGATGAGGATGACCGTCGTTCCTATACCGGATACTTGTTCATTTTGGCAGGCACAGCCGTCAGCTGGGCGAGCAGAAAGCAACCCACTGTTGCCTTATCCACCACTGAGGCGGAGTACATAGAACTTACAGAAACTGCAATAGAAGCTTTATTGATAAAGGAGACTTTATATCAGCTTAACCTTCTTTACCACAGTGAGACCATCAACATTGCGTTTGATAACAAGGGTGCAATTGATTTGTCTTCCAGCACCAAGCATTATGGACGGTCTAAACACATTGCCATTAGACATCACTTTATCCGTGAGTTAGTGCAAAATAAGTATGTCACTGTGGATTACACAGCAAGCGAGAGCAATGTTGCTGATATGTTAACTAAGAAACTGTCATCACCAGAGCTGGCCCTAACCAATATGATGCCCTAGGCAAGTTTTTGGATGGTGCTCCCTAGCAACGCCTTTTTTGCCGAAAAGTCGGGTCCTTTTTGCTGAAAATGCATGTTATTTGCATTGCTATATGGCTTAGATGCACAAGCAGCTTCAAGTGATTAAAATGATATGTGGCATGCCTATATTCTATGTGCGACTGTGGCTGTATCTGCATACGAAATGCTACGTTACAGTGATTTCCAGGAATACACAGTAATGTAGCATTTTGTATGCAGATATGGTCACAGTCACACACAGAATATAGGCATGCCGCATATCATTTTAATCAGCAGAAGCTACTTGTGCCCCTAGGCATGCCAAATGCCCAAGGCATTTGCCTAGTTTGCCTATGCCTAGGGCCGGCTCTGGTCATCACACCTGCTGAATACGTTCCTGACAAAATGTGGACTGGAATACTTTTGAGAAATGTTGATTTGTTTTACTGTTCGCATACCATGCTTTATTAATATGTTTTCGGTTACAGGTAAACTTTATTGAAAAAGGTTTTGATAAAGTGTTATGCTTAGTCAGTATATGTGATAGGAAACAGCCTTGAGCGAGGGGGGGTGTTAGAGAGTGGAGAACTCCGTGGTCTGTCTCCGTTCCAGCACTAGAGGCAGCTTCCCTGCTCTAGTGTTTACCCTCTAGTGTCAGCCCAATGCGGGAGGAGGTGCCTGATGTATACTGACCAGGCGGAACCGCACGCTTCTTCCTGAGTTCCTCATGGGGGAGACAAACTGCACGGACGTGCAGCTTCTGCTCTCCTGCGTAGTGTGATCTTGTCTGCCCACAGCCGCACCCTGCATATGTGTGACCTCTGTGAAACAGCTGTACTGCATTACCAGCTTATTGTAAGTTCCTGCTGCTGCAGAACCTCTTCTGTGTACAATGAACTGTTAACTCTGGGGGTCATTCCGAGTTGTTCGCTCGCTAGCAGATTTTAGCAGCATTGCACACGCTAGGCCGCCGCCCTCTGGGAGTGTATCTTAGCTTAGCAGAATTGCGAACGAAAGATTAGCAGAATTGCGAATAGAAAATTCTTAGCAGTTTCTGAGTAGCTCGAGACTTACTCCTACACTGCGATCAGCTCAGCCCGTTTCGTTCCTGGTTTGACGTCACAAACACGCCCTGCGTTCGGCCAGCCACTCCCCCGTTTCTCCAGACACTCCCACGTTTTATCCTGGCACGCCTGCGTTTTTCCGCACACTCCCAGAAAATGGTCAGTTTCCGCCCAGAAACACCCACTTCCTGTCAATCACACTCCGATCACTTCAACGATGGAAATTTTTCGTTCGGATGTGAGTGAATCTACTAAGTTTTGTGCTAAAATACTTAGCGCATGCGCACTGCGTACCATGCGCATGCGCATTTTTGCCTTAATTGCTCCGTTGCGAAAATCGGCAATGAGCGAACAACTCGGAATGACCCTCTCTGTTCTCTAAATAAACCTACATTCTGGTTAAGTGCCATTATGTAGACTTATATCCATATCCGACACCGCAATACTCTGTCAACACCAACATCCATAGGTCTGAAAACAGGGCCTCTTTGCGCGGCAAAGCAGCATGCTGACAAAAAGGGGGTGTGACCTGGCAAAAAGCGGCGTGGCTTTGCTTGAATGCCATGATCGTGAGCCACGCCTCCCATTTTTGTCACAGTGGGGGCACGGCCATGCTCCCAGTCCCTCTGGCTCACTGGAATAGATGCTGTGCGCACGCGCACATCATCTCTTCACCACTACTCTGCTCTGAACTAAACAGAGCAGCAAGTGGTAGGAAGCCTCCCAGCTCCCTCTCCCTCCCCACACCGCGGTACAGTGCAGCCCGCGAGAGTGACAGCGGGACAGACCCAAAAAACGGGACTGTCCTGCCAGAATCGGTACAGGTGGGATGTATGAATAGTAAAACTGCACCTATGTTGTGACCATAGTGCAGTGTAATAATATAACTGTGCCTCTGCAGTGACCATAGGCCCTCATTCCGAGTTGTTCGCTCGCAAGCTGCTTTTAGCAGCTTTACACACGCTAAGCCGCCGCCTACTGGGAGTGAATCTTAGCTTCTTAAAATTGCGCACGAAAGATTCGCAATATAGCGAAAAGACATCTCTGTGCAGTTTCTGAGTAGCTCGAGACTTACTCGCCATCTGCGATCAGTTCAGTGCTTGTCGTTCCTGGTTTGACGTCATAAACACACCCAGCGTTCGCCCAGACACTCCTCCGTTTCTCCAGCCACTCCCGCGTTTTTCCCAGAAACGGTAGCGTTTTTTCGCACACACCCATAAAACGGCCAGTTTCCGCCCAGAAACACCCACTTCCTGTCAATCACATTACGATCACCAGAACGAAGAAAAAACCGTGAGTAAAATACCTAACTGCATAGCAAATCTACTTGGCGCAGTCGCACTGCGGATATTGCGCATGCGCATTCGCGACTGATCGCTCCGTTGCGAGAAAAAAATAACGAGCGAACAACTCGGAATGACCCCCATAGTGCAGTGTAATAGTACAACAGTGCCTCTGCTGTGACCATAGCCAGGGGCGGATTGTGAACTAAAATTGGCCCTGGAATTTTTTTTAGAAGTGGCCCCATGTGGGCGAAACCAAATCAATGGTAGGTGGAGCCAACACTAAAGTAGGCGGGATCAGTACACAGGGCCATAAATATGAGTGGCGAGCAGTGCTATCACGAAAGGGCTCTGTGGGCAGCACCGTTACCGTGCCTTGGATGTACTTAGAATTTAAACTTTTTTTATTTTTATTTGCCTCCAGACCTGCACTGCACTGTAAGTGTATGTATTATAAAATCTAAGATCCTATGCAGGAAATTCAATGTAATCATTTGTGATTTGCTTTAAGTAAACTAGAAGAATCCAATTAAGTTTATACTAAAATACTCTTTTGCTGGCCATACATTAGTACGACTCGCATTAGATGTGTGTTGTTCGACACGACCTTCCCCGCCAGCTCCCTTGCGTACGATAGTTCATAAAGGTGCTTTTGCACCTTATAATCTATCGTACGATCCGCAATTGACCCCTACCCGGATCGACTGATCATATGTGCAGCAACATACAATGGATCGATTCACGCGTCAATATTGTGTATTCGTACATGATATCGACCTAGTGTATGGCCAGCCTTCCTCTGCATGGCAAAAAATATGGGGTTGTGGCCACAGAATAGTTCTAATTTACATTACACTGCACAGCAGTGTCTGTTATTCACATTACAGCGCACAGCGGCATCACATTATTCACATTACAGCGCACTGCAGTGTCACATTACACCACCCAGCGGCATCCGTTACTCACATTGGTTGGGGGAGGGGGAGTCATTGCAGGAGGGGGAGGGAGCAGTTGGGGGTGGAGTGTGTGTGAGAAAGGGTTGAGAGTGTAGCAGAGAGAGCAGGAGAGGAGACAGACTCACCCTGTGTGCACCGCTGTGGGGCTGAATGGAACTGTTACTGGTGACTGGAGGAGCTCTGTCACGTGAGATGACAGACTATCCAGTGTCAGGGCTCCCCCAAGCTGCGTCCTCTGATAGGTGCTGGCAGCTGCCAACATAGTGCTGAGTGACGCGCTATGGAGGGGGGGAGGAGCGGAACCACATGCGTGCAATCGGCCCCACAGTGCGGTTGGCCTCCCGGGAACCTTCCCAATAACCTCTTAGGCCAATCCGTCCCTAACCGTAGCGCAGTGTAATAGTATAACCAGTGCTTAAAGTGGTCCTAGAGAGGTGGTGGAACTCACCCCCCTCCCCACGGCGCCCATGTAATAAAGGTATTGTGCGCGCGGCAATAAGGGGGTGTGGTCTCAAAAAGAAAGGGGCGTGGTCACACAATAGTAATAATGCCCACATTAGTAGCACCCAAGTGTAAATTTTGAAGTGGGGGTATGGAAAAGTGAAGGTTGTAATTATGTGCGCGCCGATGGCATGCGCGCTCCTGAAAAGGGGGCATGGCCACGCAAAAGGGGGTGTGCCCTTCAGTGTAGTTTACCACACCATATACCCCTTATACACCACAATAACAGGACCCCTTTCACATTATAGCACACAGTATGAGCCGAAATTCACATTATACCACACAGTATGAGCCGAGATTCACATTACACAACACTGTATGAGCCAAATTCACATTACACCACACAGTATAAGCCGAAATTCACATTATAGCACACGGTATGAGCCGAATGTCACAACTGAGGGCCTGAGCTGACGGGAGGCAGCCTCAGTTGTAGGGGCTGAGATGTACCGGAACCTGGGAGGTTGTATCAGACCCCTGGACATGTAAGTAACATGAATAATAACTGCCCGAAGGCGTGACCACGACAACTTGGATAAAAGTCAATGATGTTTATTATGACAACTCCGCAACACAGCAGCAGTAAAAGAAAACATAAAAGTCAGCAAAGAATAAATACAGTTCCTGGGTACTACAGGGTGGCAGGAGCCACAGGGCACTGGTAGTGTGAGATAGTTCTTATAATCTTCTAGATGGAAAGTCCTTACCAGGCCCGACTGTAGCAATGGAGATAACCCAGGATTGTACCAGCTGGTGTTCCAGGAAAAGCTGGGTTGCTGAAGATAAAACGGCTGCTGTGGATACTGGCTGGAACCAGACTGTTGTTAGCACGGAGTGGATACTGGCTGGAACCAGTTAAATAATAAATGAAGCTTGAGAGCGATGCAATATGAATGAAAATGTAGAATTTGAGAGCGGAGAAATAATAATACCGGTGGAGAGTGGTAAAGTGTAGAAAGGACACCGGCCCTTTAAGAGAAGCTGTACTCTGCTGGAAGCTGGGCTGGAAGCAGGTAATGTTGTAGCTGGAAACAGAAGAATCCACAATGGATCGGAGAGTCAGGCTACACCGCAGGTGGAATGCTGGTGCGGGTCTCTATGGTGGAAGTCTTGAGACAGGAGCTGGAACCTGGAAGACAATCACAGGAGAGAGACAAACAGGAACTAGGTTTGACAACCAAAGCACTGACGCCTTCCTTGCTCAGGCACAGTGTATTTATACCTGCAGCAAGGAAGGGATTGGCTAGGCAATTATGCAGATTAACAATACTGACAACAGATTGGAGTAAATGATCAGCTGACAGAATCCAAGATGGCTGCGCCCATGCAGACACTTGGAGGGAAGTTTGGTTTGTAATCCATGTGGTAATGAAAACAGCAATGGCGGCGCCGGCCACTGGAGACAGGAGGTGCCAGGCTGACAGATGCACATCCAACCACGCGGACACAGCGGAGGCCGCGGCTGAAGTAATCGCCACTCAGACACTCTGCATGCAGAAGTTCAGGGACGGCGGCGGAGGCCGCGGGAGACGCCATGCCAGGTGTAATATGGCGTTTACTGTGACAGTGTCCCAGAGTGACAGGAGAGGATACAGGAATGTACACATCAGGATAACAGATGGGATCCGGTCCTGGAGCGCTGAGCCAGCCTTAGGAGGCATCTGATGGGTAAGAAATGGCGTCCAGATACCCGGATCGTGACAGCACCCCCCCCCTTTAGGAGTGGCCCCAGGACACTTCTTTGGCTTTTGAGGAAACTTGGAATGGAATCTCCGGACCAAGGCTAGGAGCATGGACATCAGAAGCATTGGTCCATGAACGTTCCTCAGGGCCATAACCCTTCCAGTCAATAAGATATTGTAGTTGACCATAACGGTGACGTGAGTCCAGGATCTTGGCTACTTCATACTCAACGCCTCGTTGAGTTTGGACTTTCGGAGTTGGAGGAAGTGAGGAATGAAACCGATTCAAGATCAGCGGTTTCAACAGGGAAACATGGAATGTCCTGGGTATTTTCAAGAAGGGAGGCAACTGAAGTCTGTAAGCAACAGGATTGATGACTTGTTCAATCTTGAAAGGACCGATATAGTGAGGTGCAAACTTCATACTGGGAACTCTTAACCTCAAATTCATCGAGGATAACCATACCCGATCACCCACCTTGAGAGCAGGAACTGCTCGACGCTTCATATCCGCAAACTTCTTGTACCTGAACGATGCCTTGAGCAGAGCAGATCGTACGCTCTTCCAGATATTGGCAAACTGATGCAAGGTGATATCCACTGCGGGAACAGAAGTTGCTGGAAGCGGTTGGAACTCAGGGACTTTAGGGTGGAATCCAAAGTTAGTGAAGTATGGTGTTGAAGCAGATGAAGAATGATACTGGTTGTTATGACAGAACTCGGCCCAGGGAAGTAATTGAACCCAGTCATCTTGAGAGGAGGACACATAGATGCGGAGGAAGGCCTCCAAGTCCTGATTCACCCTCTCGGTTTGACCATTGGTCTGAGGATGGTAAGCCGTAGAAAACTTTAGCTTGACTTGGAGGACTTGACATAAACTTCGCCAGAATTTGGCTGTGAATTGAACTCCTCGATCTGAGATAATTTCTTCAGGAAGACCGTGGAGTCGGAAGATCTCTTGTATGAATACTTGAGCCAACTTGGAAGCTGACGGAAGACCGGTGAGAGGAATGAAGTGTGCCATCTTGGTGAACCGGTCAACTACCACCCAGATGGTATTGAACTTGTTGCACATGGGTAAATCTGTAATAAAATCCATCGACAAATGGGTCCAAGGTCGACGGGGAACAGATAGTGGAACCAGTTGCCCCGCAGGCGACTGGCGGGATACCTTATGTTGAGCACACTTTGGGCAAGATGCAATAAACTCCAAGACGTCCTTTTTCAGAGTTGGCCACCAATAGGACCTAGAGATAAACTCCAGGGTTTTTTGGATACCTGTATGTCCGGCAAAACGGGAAGCATGGGCCCAATGCATGAGCTTCTTCCTAAGCATCGGTTTCACAAAACTTTTCCCTGATGGGGGCGTAGAGTCCATCCCTACCGTGGAGAATGCCAACGGATTTATAATAGGATGCTTGTCTGAAGACTCTGACTCATTTTCTTGGTCCCATGAGCGGGAAAGGGCATCGGCCTTTGCGATTCTAAGAGCCCGGACAGAACTGGAGTTTAAAATCGAACCTGGAAAAGAAAAGTGCCCATCTGGCCTGACGAGGGTTGAGACATTGTGCTCCTTTCAGATATAAAAGGTTCTTGTGGTCTGTAAGTATGGTGATTGAATGAGAAGCTCCCTCCAACAGATACCTCCACTCTTCTAGAGCGAGCTTGATGGCTAGCAACTCCTGGTCGCCAATGGCATAGTTGCGCTCAGCTGGAGAGAACTTCCGGGAGAAGAAACTGCAAGGGTGTAAATGGCCATCTTTAGCCCTCTGAGATAACACCGCTCCTACTCCAACGGAGGAGGCATCCACCTCTAAGATGAAAGGAGAGTCGATGTCAGGCTGTTTCAGAACAGGCGCAGAGATGAACCTTTGTTTTAAAAGATGAAATGCTTGCATGGCTTCTTCAGACCACTTGGACGGGTTAGCACCCTTCTTAGTGAAAGCAGTAATAGGCGCCACAATGGTGGAAAAGTCTCGTATAAACTTTCGGTAATAGTTGGCGAACCCTAAGAACCTCTGGACCCCTTTGAGGGTTAAGGGTACCGGCCAATTTTGGATTGCTTGTAGTTTCTCAGGATCCATCTCTAGTCCGGAACCGGACACAATGTACCCTAGAAACGGAATGGACTTGACTTCAAAGACGCATTTCTCTAATTTGCAATAGAGATGATTGACACGGAGACGGGACAGAACCTCTTTAACCCAAAAACGATGTTCCTCTAAATCGTTGGCAAAAATGAGGATATCGTCTAGATAGACCACGACATGACGGTATAGAATGTCTCTGAAGATCTCATTGACAAAATGCTGGAAGACAGCTGGAGCATTGCTCAATCCGAAGGGCATGACGAGGTACTCATAATGTCCGTCACGGGTGTTAAAGGCGGTCTTCCACTCGTCACCCTCACGGATCCGGATGAGATTGTATGCACCTCTCAAGTCCAGCTTTGTAAAGATGGTAGCTCCGCTAACTCTGTCAAAGAGCTCAGTAATCAGGGGTAAAGGATAACGGTTCTTGATGGTAATGTCGTTCAAACCTCCGTAGTCGATGCACGGCCGCAGACCACCATCTTTCTTTTTTACAAAAAGAAGCCTGCGCCGGCTGGGGAAGAAGAAGGTCGAATGAACCCCTTTGCTAGGTTCTCTTTAATGTATTCCTCCATAGAATGCGTCTCAGGCAGAGACAACGGATAAGTTCGGCCTCGAGGTGGAACCTTCCCTGGAACGAGATCAATCGGGCAGTCCCATTCTCTATGAGGAGGAAGGATATCAGCAGAAGCTTTACTGAACACATCCGTGAAATCTTGATATGGAGGAGGTGGAACATCAGATGACCTGGGGGAGGAAGAACAGACAGGCAATACTTTAAACAAACATGTCTCAGCACAGGAGGAACCCCATGCCAGGATTTGCGTAGTCGTCCAATCAATTGTAGGATTGTGAAGACGGAGCCATGGAAGGCCCAGGACCACAGGATGTGTGGCTCTTGGAATCACTAAAAAAGAAATAAGTTCGGAATGAAGAACTCCCACTCTCAGACGAACTGGTAGAGTCCTTAAAGAAATAACTGCATCAAAAATTTTGCTGCCATCCACGGCAGTTAAAGAAATGGACGAAGGAAGTCTCTCGGTGGGTAGGGACCACCGTTTAACATAGGCTTCGGTAATAAAGTTCCCAGCTGATCCGGAATCAAGGAGGGCAATGACGTTCCGATAGCGTTGAGCAACTTGAAGCGAGACTGGGAGATTACAATCTTGAGGAGATGGAGAGGAGATCATTACTCCTAGCCGGCCCTCTCCTTGGCGAGCTAGGATTTGGAGTTTCCCGGACGTTTGGGACAGGCATTAATGGTGTGAGACGGAGCTGCACAATAAAGACAGAGAGACTCGGAGAGACGTCTTCGGCGCTCAGCAGGAGTTAAACGGGAACGGCCAATTTGCATGGGCTCATCTTCAGTTGGTGACAGTTGGCGAGGAGGAGGAGCAGAAGATTTTGGAGCAGATGATCTTCCACGCTCAGTTGCTCTCTCTCTGAAACGTAAATCAACTTTCGTGCAGAGTGAGATTAGCTCATCTAACTTAGAGGGTAAGTCTCTGGTAGCTAACTCATCTTTAATACGCTCAGATAAGCCATGCCAGAATGCAGCATACAGGGCCTCGTCGTTCCATGCCAGTTCGGATGCCAGGATCTGGAACTGAATCAGATATTGTCCTACAGTACGTGACCCCTGGCGTAAACGGAGAATCTCGGATGAAGCTGAGGTTACCCGGCCTGGCTCGTCGAAGATGCGCCTGAATGTTGACACGAAGGCAGTGTAGGAAGATAGCAGGGTGTTGGACCTCTCCCATAACGGTGATGCCCAATCAAGGGCTGAGCCACTGAGAAGAGAAATAATGTAGGCAATTTTTGTACGGTCACTGGGAAAATTGCCAGGTTGTAGCTCAAACTGAATCTCACACTGGTTGAGAAATCCCCTGCAGAATCTTGGAGATCCGTCAAATTTTGCTGGCGTTGGAAGATGAAGACGTGGAGCAGAAATGGGTAAGGTGGGTGGGGTTATAGCTGGAGTCACTGTGGTTGACGCACCAGACGCGCCTGATCCACGGAGAGTTGTCTGAATCCCATCCAGCCGAGTAGAGAAATCCTGGAGACAGCGGATGATGTGGCCCTGTGCAGCCTCCTGATGTTCTTGTCGGGCTGCCAGTTCTTGCATCGGCCTGGCCGCTTGATCCTGGTCTCCGGCTGGATTCATTAGGTCAGTGCTTACTGTCACAACTGAGGGCCTGAGCTGACGGGAGGCAGCCTCAGTTGTAGGGGCTGAGATGTACCGGAACCTGGGAGGTTGTATCAGACCCCTGGACATGTAAGTAACATGAATAATAACTGCCCGAAGGCGTGACCACGACAACTTGGATAAAAGTCAATGATGTTTATTATGACAACTCCGCAACACAGCAGCAGTAAAAGAAAACATAAAAGTCAGCAAAGAATAAATACAGTTCCTGGGTACTACAGGGTGGCAGGAGCCACAGGGCACTGGTAGTGTGAGATAGTTCTTATAATCTTCTAGATGGAAAGTCCTTACCAGGCCCGACTGTAGCAATGGAGATAACCCAGGATTGTACCAGCTGGTGTTCCAGGAAAAGCTGGGTTGCTGAAGATAAAACGGCTGCTGTGGATACTGGCTGGAACCAGACTGTTGTTAGCACTGAGTGGATACTGGCTGGAACCAGTTAAATAATAAATGAAGCTTGAGAGCGATGCAATATGAATGAAAATGTAGAATTTGAGAGCGGAGAAATAATAATACCGGTGGAGAGTGGTAAAGTGTAGAAAGGACACCGGCCCTTTAAGAGAAGCTGTACTCTGCTGGAAGCTGGGCTGGAAGCAGGTAATGTTGTAGCTGGAAACAGAAGAATCCACAATGGATCGGAGAGTCAGGCTACACCGCAGGTGGAATGCTGGTGCGGGTCTCTATGGTGGAAGTCTTGAGACAGGAGCTGGAACCTGGAAGACAATCACAGGAGAGAGACAAACAGGAACTAGGTTTGACAACCAAAGCACTGACGCCTTCCTTGCTCAGGCACAGTGTATTTATACCTGCAGCAAGGAAGGGATTGGCTAGGCAATTATGCAGATTAACAATACTGACAACAGATTGGAGTAAATGATCAGCTGACAGAATCCAAGATGGCTGCGCCCATGCAGACACTTGGAGGGAAGTTTGGTTTGTAATCCATGTGGTAATGAAAACAGCAATGGCGGCGCCGGCCACTGGAGACAGGAGGCGCCAGGCTGACAGATGCACATCCAACCACGCGGACACAGCGGAGGCCGCGGCTGACGTAATCGCCACTCAGACACTCTGCATGCAGAAGTTCAGGGACGGCGGCGGAGGCCGCGGGAGACGCCATGCCAGGTGTAATATGGCGTTTACTGTGACAGTGTCCCAGAGTGACAGGAGAGGATACAGGAATGTACACATCAGGATAACAGATGGGATCCGGTCCTGGAGCGCTGAGCCAGCCTTAGGAGGCATCTGATGGGTAAGAAATGGCGTCCAGATACCCGGATCGTGACACCGAAATTCACATTACAGCACATGGTATGAGCCGAAATTCACATTATAGCACACATTATGAGCCGAAATTCACATTATAGCACACGGTATGCACCGAAATTCACATTATAGCACATGGTATGAGCCGCCATTCACATTATAGCATACAGAATGAGCCGAAATTCACATTATAGAGTGACTGAGTGACAGGGAGAGTGACAGCAGGGACATGGAAAATGACAGCAGGGACATGCAAAGTGACAGCAGGGACATGGAGAGTGACAGCAGGGGCATACAGTAGGCACTAGAGAGAGAGAAAGGCAGCAGGGTAAGATTACATGTTTAGCAGCGGCGGTGGTCTGCGGTGCTGTGGATGAGTAGGCTGTGGTAGGCATGGAGTGGAGAAAGCTGTGGGCCTCGGAGATAGTGCGGAGGAGGAGGCTGTGGGCATGCAGAGGTCCAAGGGCGGGGCGGCAGAGGAGGCTGAGGGCGGCTGCAGTGGATCGGGAACCAGGCTGGCTTTATTATCCCTGCCGCCGCATCGAGCTCCTGTAACCACGGTGCTAATATTTCAAAACTGCTGCGGACCGGCAGCCAATCAGCGACAGATTTGAACTAGTAGTGCCGCAGTCACAGGAGCGCGATGCGGCGGCAGGGATTATAAAGCCAGCCTGGTCCCAGATCCGCTGCAGCTGGGAGTCTGGAACCAGGGCTCCCAGTGCGGCGGCGATGGTAGGGGCGGAGCGACGGAGGGCGGACCAGGAGCTCAGCTTCTTTGTCAGCCCATACAGTAATGCCCACAGCAGTAGCACCCCTTATACTATGCCCACAGTAGTAGTGCGCCTTATGCAATACCCGCAATAGTAGTGCCCCTTATGCAATACCCGCAATAGTAGTGCCCCTTATGTCCCCAAGAGTGGTGCCCCTTATGAAGTGTCCCCTTTACAATGCCCTCATTAGCAGTGCACCCCATCAGTAATGCCCTTAATGGTAATGCCCCTGTGTAGTATTGCCCCCAGTAGTAATGTTGCCTGTAGTAATGCCCCCAGTCGTTTAGCCCCCTCTAGTTTAGCCCCAGTAGTCATGCCCCCACTGGTAATGCCCCTGCAGTTATGACCCCAGTAGTTTACTCCCCCCCCCTTTAGTTTAGCCTCCCAGTGGTAATGGCCCCAGTAGTTTTGCCCCATGTAGTTTAGTCCCGTTAGTAATGCACCCAGTAGTTTGCCCCAGCCCCCCTGTAGTTTGCCCCCTTGTAGTAATGCCCCCAGTAGTAAAGCCCCCCAGTAGTTTGCCCCTTTGTAGTTTGTCCCCAGTATTAAAGCCCCCCAGTAGTTTGCCCCTCTGTAGTTTGCCCCAGTAGTAAAGCCCCCAGTAGTTTGCCTCTGTAGTATAGCCCCCCAGTAGTTTGCCCCAGTAGTAAAGCCCCCAGTAGTTTGCCTCTGTAGTATAGCCCCCCAGTCGTTTGCCCCTCTGTAGTATAGCCCCCCAGTAGTTTGCCCCTCTGTAGTATAGCCCCCCAGTAGTTTGCCCCTCTGTAGTATAGCCCCCCAGTAGTTTGCCCCTCTGTAGTATAGCCCCCCAGTAGTTTGCCCCTCTGCAGTATAGCCCCCCAGTAGTTTGCCCCTCTGTAGTATAGCCCCCCAGTAGATTGCCCCTCTGTAGTATAGCCCCCCAGTAGTTTGCCCCTCTGTAGTATAGCCCCCCAGTAGTTTGGCCCCTCTGTAGTATAGCCCCCCAGTAGTTTGCCCCCAGTAGTATAGCCCTCCAGTAGTTTGCCCCCAGTAGTATAGACCCCCCAATAACAGCGCCGCTAGTAGTGCACATATGGGAGGGGGGGGGAGAGAGGCACCATACTTACCAAGCCCCGCTCCCGCCGCAGTCCTCTCTTGGCGCCCGCTCCTCGGCACTATGGGAGAGGCGTCATGACGTCTCTCCCATAGCGCGTACTGACAGAGCCGGAGGCAGGAGCTCAGTACAGAGCTCCTGCCTCCGGCTGCCGCTGTGCGAGGAGAGCCGGGCGCCGCTGATAACAGCGGCCGCCCGGCATCTCCCTGCAGCGCCGGGACATCGGGTTAGGTGAGCCGGGGGAGGCGGAACTGCGTTCCGTCTCCAAGTGGAACTGACGGAACGCAGTTCCGCCCCGTTCCGGCTCACTTTAACCCCTTAGTATAACTGTGCCTCTGCTGTGTCCCTAGTACAGTGTAATAGTATAACTGTGCCTCTGCTGTGGCCATAGTGCGGTGTAATAGTATAACTGTGCCTCTGCTGTGGCCATAGTGCAGGGTAATAGTATAACTGTGCCTCTGCTGTGGCCCTAGTACAGTGTAATAGTATAACTGTGCCTCTGCTGTGGCCCTAGTACAGTGTAATAGTATAACTGTGCCTCTGCTGTGGCCCTAGTACAGTGTAATAGTATAACTGTGCCTCTGCTGTGGCCATAGTGCAGTGTAATAGTATAACTGTGCCTCTGCTGTGGCCATAGTGCAGGGTAATAGTATAACTGTGCCTCTGCTGTGGCCATAGTGCAGGGTAATAGTATAACTGTGCCTCTGCTGTGGCCCTAGTACAGTGTAATAGTATAACTGTGCCTCTGCTGTGGCCCTAGTACAGTGTAATAGTATAACTGTGCCTCTGCTGTGGCCCTAGTACAGTGTAATAGTATAACTGTGCCTCTGCTGTGGCCATAGTGCGGTGTAATAGTATAACTGTGCCTCTGCTGTGGCCATAGTGCAGGGTAATAGTATAACTGTGCCTCTGCTGTGGCCCTAGTACAGTGTAATAGTATAACTGTGCCTCTGCTGTGGCCCTAGTACAGTGTAATAGTATAACTGTGCCTCTGCTGTGGCCATAGTGCAGTGTAATAGTATAACTGTGCCTCTGCTGTGGCCATAGTGCAGTGTAATAGTATAACTGTGCCTCTGCTGTGGCCCTAGTACAGTGTAATAGTATAACTGTGCCTCTGCTGTGGCCCTAGTACAGTGTAATAGTATAACTGTGCCTCTGCTGTGGCCCTAGTACAGTGTAATAGTATAACTGTGCCTCTGCTGTGGCCCTAGTACAGTGTAATAGTATAACTGTGCCTCTGCTGTGGCCCTAGTACAGTGTAATAGTATAACTGTGCCTCTGCTGTGGCCCTAGTACAGTGTAATAGTATAACTGTGCCTCTGCTGTGGCCCTAGTACTGTGTAATAGTATAACTGTGCCTCTGCTGTGGCCCTAGTACAGTGTAATAGTATAACTGTGCCTCTGCTGTGGCCATAGTAGAGTGTAATAGTATAACTGTGCCTCTGCTGTGGCCATAGTGCAGTGTAATAGTATAACTGTGCCTCTGCTGTGGCCCTAGTACAGTGTAATAGTATAACTGTGCCTCTGCTGTGGCCATAGTGCAGTGTAATAGTATAACTGTGCCTCTGCTGTGGCCATAGTGCAGTGTAATAGTATAACTGTGCCTCTGCTGTGGCCATAGTGCAGTGTAATAGTATAACTGTGCCTCTGCTGTGGCCATAGTGCAGTGTAATAGTATAACTGTGCCTCTGCTGTGGCCATAGTGCAGTGTAATAGTATAACTGTGCCTCTGCTGTGGCCATAGTGCAGTGTAATAGTATAACTGTGCCTCTGCTGTGACCATTGGGGCTAATTCAGACCTGATTGCTGCTGTGCATTTTCGCACAGCAGGGATCAGGTCTGAACTGTGCATGCGACGGTGGTGCAGTGCACCGGCGCATGCCAGACAGCCGATGGCTGTCTCAGCCCTGCGATCGCCTCTGCCTGATTGACAGGTAAAGGCGTTCGTTGGGCGGGAGGGGGCGGGTCTGCTTCATTTGCCCACCATTTTAGGAGCACGGTCCGGGCAACGCAGGTGTGCCCGGACCGTGCGGGGGGCAGGCCGCGGCGGCTGCGTGACATCACATGCAGCCACTGCGACCCTCAAAGCGACGGGCAGCTCCCTGCCAGCACGCAGGAGCTGCGCTGGTAGGAAGCTACTCTTCAACTACAAAAGCATCGCCGTCACTTTTGTACTTGTGCGACGGGGCAGGGGCAGACATGCGGGGCGGACTAGCCCTGTGCTGGGCGTCCTCCCGCATGTTAGGGAAGCTGATCGTAGATGTGCTAAATTTGGCATATCTATGATCAGGTCTGAATTAGGCCCATAGTGCAGTGTAATAGTACAACTGTGCCTCTGCTGTGACCATAGTGCGGTGTAATAGTATAACTACACCTCTGCTGTGGCCATAGCGTAATGGAATAGTATAACTGTGCCTCTGTTGTGACCATAGGGGGTCATTCCGAGTTGTTCGCTCGCTAGCAGATTTTAGCAGCATTGCACACGCTAGGCCGCCGCCCTCTGGGAGTGTATCTTAGCTTAGCAGAATTGCGAATGAAAGATTAGCAGAATTGCGAATAAAAAATACTTAGCAGTTTCTGAGTAGCTCGAGACTTACTCCTACACTGCGATCAGCTCAGCCCGTTTCGTTCCTGGTTTGACGTCACAAACACGCCCTGCGTTCGGCCAGCCACTCCCCTGTTTCTCCAGACACTCCCTCGTTTTATTCTGGCACTCCTGCGTTTTACCGCACACTCCCAGAAAACGGTCAGTTTCCGCCCAGAAACACCCACTTCCTGTCAATCACACTCCGATCACTTCAACGATGAAAATTCTTCGTTCGGACGTGAGTAAATCTACTAAGTTTTGTGCTAAAATACTTAGCGCATGCGCACTGCGTACCATGCGCACGCGCATTTTTGCCTTAATCGGTCCGTTGCGAAAATCGTCAACGAGCGAACAACTCGGAATGACCCCCATAGTGCGGTGTAATAGTATAACTACACCTCTGCTGTGGCCATAGCGTAATGGAATAGTATAACTGTGCCTCTGTTGTGGCCATAGGGGGTCATTCAGATCTGATCGCTGCTGTGCGTTTTTGCACAGCGGGCGCTCAGATACTAACTGCGCATGCGTATGCACCGCAATGCACATGCATGTCAGCCATCAACAACGGGCATCGCTGGTCAGCGACGGGATGGTGCAAAAAATCAGTTTGCACGGGCGTTCGCAGTGTGATTGACAGGAGGAGGCCATTCGTGGGTGGTAACTGACCGTTTACTGGAAGTGTCCGGAAAAACTCAGGCATTCCCAAGCGTTTTCAGGGAGCGTGTTTGACGTCAGCTCCGGTCCCGATCAGCCTGATGTGATCGCACTGTAGGAGTAAGTCCTGGGCTGCGCAGAGACTGAAGAAAGTGGATTTTAGCAGCTCGGCATACACATGCGATCGCACACTTGCACTGCGAATTTACACTCCCCCTGGAGGCGGCTACTATCTGAATGCAGGAGAGCAAAATTAGCAGCCCAGCGATCAGGTCTGAATGACCCCCATAGTGCAGTGTAATAGTATAACTGTGCCTCTGCTGTCACCATAGTGTAGTGTAACAAAACAAAAAAATAGAAGGTATTAGGGGAGAGGGCAGTGGGTGTTGATGAGAATATTTTTCTGTCCAGCCCACAGTGCTGACCTTCGACCGAAATCTTGCGGAAACTTGGCACCCTTAGCTGTTTTCCATGACAAATTTCCAAGAAGTATATTAAAAATACACTGCAAAAATAGGGTCTGGCAAACAGAATTAGTGATAAGGTAATGAGGGGATTCGGAGACACCAGCACTAGTGGGGTAAACAGAAAGGACATGAATAACCACTATCAGAGGCAGATTATATGCTAGTTCTGTATGGATTCAGATTCAGGTATAATGTATTTTATAAAACTTGTAAAGTAACGTCTTCACTTTCAGAGCACAGAGAACAGATAATTTTTGACTGTTCCTTGATAGTGACACAGAGAACAATGTATCATTGTATCAGTGACATAACCCTGATGCTGTATATTAGGGCAATTTAACAGTGATCCAATTTCTGAGTGTGGCTACATACAGTAAGCAGATTTATAGCAAGCTGTTCATCCTATAAATCTGATGGATGTATTAATTAACATCATGTGCAGCCACATCTGGGTAATAGGCAGCAGTATATTGTAACAGATTGATGGAAACACTGCCTAGGAATAGATCATCATGTAATCTCTGTATCTCTCCTCTATCATGCATTAAAATGAGCACACACTGAATAAACCAGAAGTGTAACTAGACTAATGAACAGGGCCGGCAGAAACCTTGGGGCCCGGTACACTGATATCTCTGCAGGCCTCCCCCTCTTGCCCCCTGACCCACACATCCGACGCACACTCCAGCCAGCACCGATCATTACACACAGCTAATGTCTGACCTGTGACAGTGTGACACCTCTCAGGGGCGCAGTGTGACACACTGACGCACCCTTCCCCAGCAGCCGCAGTCTGCACCTCAAACAACTGCTTTGTGCATCATACCCAGAGGTGTAGCTAGGCGCCATGGTGCCTGGAGCAAGGGTATGTTTTGGTGCCCTCATCACATTACTGAATTGGGTGAATGTTACATTTGAAAATAAAAAATATTTAAAAATCTTAAATTGGTGACAGGGCTGGTTCTAGACTTTGTGGAGCTCAGAGTGAGGGCGGGATGTACTAAGGGAAAACTGCGGTAAAACCCCGTTTTCGGAGGTTTTACCGCATTTTCAAATGTACTATGACCCCACCGCCGTTTTTTCGCTACCCAGGGTATGGCGATACCTTATAGAATCCTATGGGCTTATTATCGCCAGGCCGCCGCAACCCGCCGCATCCGCCGCCCCTGCCGCATACGCCAACCCCCCTCCTCCCCAGCATACCTTCCTCCAGGCATCCCTGGTCCTGGAAGGTAATCTCCTCCTCCCCCTAGCAACGCAGCCGAAGGTCCTTCTGGCTGCAGGGGTGGAGGAGGAGGCGCCGGAGACAGCCTGCTGCCTTGTTCCCAGCAGTTGAGGAGAGGGAGAGCCCATGGAGGTGACGGAGACTCCCCGCACACCACCTTACAGGTATCGCGGGGGGCCTCCATCATCGCATTGCGATGTTGATCGCATATGTTAGTACCTGTCATAGAGATGTGCGGCTGGCACTTTTCGTGTTTTGTGTTTTGGTTTTGGTTCTAATTCCATTTTTGTGTTTTGGTTTTGGCTTGGTTTTGCCAAAACCACCCTTTCGTGTTTTGGTTTTGGGTCTGGATGATTTTGGGGGAAAAACATAAAAACAGCTAAAATCACAGAATTTGGGGGTAATTTTGCTCCTACGGTATTATTAACCTCAATAACATTCATTTCCACTCATTTCCAGTCTATTCTGAACACCTCACACCTCACAATATTGTTTTTAGGCCTAAAAGTTGCACCGAGGTGTCTGTATGACTAAGCTAAGCGACACAAGTGTGCGGCACAAACACCTGGCCCATCTAGGAGTGGCACTGCAGTTGCAGACAAGATGGCACTATTCAAAAACTAGTCCCCAAACAGCACATGATGCAAAGAAGAAAAAGCGACGCAATGAGGTAGCTGTATGACTGTTCTAAGCGACACAAGTGTGCGGCACAAACACTTGGGCCATCTAGGAGTGGCACTGCAGTGGCAGACAGGATGGTAGATTTAAAAAATAGGCACCAAACAGCACATGATGCAAAGAAGAAAAAGAGGTGCAATGAGGTAGCTGGATGGCCAAGCTAAGCGACACAAGTGGCCGACACAAACACCTGGCCCATCTAGGAGTGGCACTGCAGTTACAGACAGAATGGCACTAAAAATAACTAGTCCCCAAACAGCACATGATGCAAAGAAGAAAAAGAGGTGCAAGATAGACTTGTCCTTGGGCCCTCCCACCCGCCCTTATATTGTATAAACAGGACATACACACTTTAACAAACCCATAATTTCAGTTACATTGTCTGCCATACAACTGTGGCTGAAATGACTGGTTTGTTTGGGACCCCACCAAAAAAGAAGCAATCAATCTCTCCTTGCACAAACTGGCTCTACAGATGCAAGATGTCCACCTCATCATCATCCTCCGATTCCTCACCCCTTTCACAGTGTAAATCCTCCTCACTGAGTATTAATTTGTCCCCACTTGCAGGGGTTGTGCAAATGGTGGAAGGAGCCACCTCTTTCCGTCCAGTGTTGGGAAGGTCAGGCATCGCAACCTCTGACACACTTGGACGCTCCTTGGGGATTTGTGATACCATCTCAGAGCACACAGTTCTTTTCTGTGCTCTTTCCAGCTTAACTATTTTCATTTTTCTAGCGGGAGTATGAGGGCTTCCATAGTCATGTGAAGTTGAACCACTAGCCATGAACATAGGCCAGGGCCTCAGCCGTTCCTTGCCACTCCGTGTGGTAAATGGCATATTGGCAAGTTTACGCTTCTCCTCCGACGATTTTAATTTTGATTTTTGAGTCATTTTTTTACTGATCTTTTGTGTTTTGGATTTTACATGCTCTGTACTATGACATTGGGCATCGGCCTTGGCAGACGACGTTGATGGCATTTCATCATCTCGGCCATGACTAGTGGCAGCAGATTCAGCACGAGGTGGAAGTGGATCTTGATCTTTCCCTATTTTTTGAACCTCAACATTTTTGTTCTCCATATTTTAATGCGCACAACTAAAAGGCACCTCAGGTATACAATGGAGATGGATGGATAGTATACTTATGGATGACGAGTGACTGACGACACAGAGGTAGCTACAGCCGTGGACTACCGTACTGCGTCTGCTAGTATAGAGATGATAATTAATGATATAAAAAAATATATATATAACTACTGTAGGTATATATAATATAATGACGGACCTGGTGGACACTGTCAGCAGACTGCTAAACTACTAGTATGAAGAAGATAGAAAAAAAAACCCCACCACAGGTAAGTACACAATTATGGACGAGCACTGACGACACAGAGGTAGCTACAGCCGTGGACTACCGTACTGCGTCTGCTAGTATAGAGATGATAATGATATAAAAAATATATATATATCACTACTGCAGGTATATATAATATAATGACGGACCTGCTGGACACTGTCAGCAGACTCCTAAACTACTAGTATGAAGAAGATAGAAAAAAAAAACCCACCACAGGTAGGTATACAATTATGGACGAGCACTGACGACACAGAGGTAGCTACAGCCGTGGACTACCGTACTGCATCTGCTAGTATAGAGATGATAATGATATAAAAAATATATATATATCACTACTGCAGGTATATATAATATAATGACGGACCTGCTGGACACTGTCAGCAGACTCCTAAACTACTAGTATGAAGACGATAGAAAAAAAAACCCCACCACAGGTAGGTATACAATTATGGACGAGCACTGACGACACAGAGGTAGCCACAGCCGTGGACTACCGTACTGCGTCTGCTAGTATAGAGATGATAATGATATAAAAAATATATATATATCACTACTGCAGGTATATATAATATAATGACGGACCTGCTGGACACTGTCAGCAGACTCCTAAACTACTAGTATGAAGAAGATAGAAAAAAAAAACCCACCACAGGTAGGTATACAATTATGGACGAGCACTGACGACACAGAGGTAGCCACAGCCGTGGACTACCGTACTGCGTCTGCTAATATAGAGATGATAAAGATGATAGAGATGAACAAAAAAAATATAACACTACTGCAGGTAAATATTTATATAATATAATGAATGACGGACCTGCTGGACACTGTCAGCAGAATGCGTTTATAGAATAAAAAAAAAAAACACCACAGGAGTGTTTGTTTAACTTTTTCAGGCAGACAATATACTGGTGGTCACTGGTCAGTCACACTGGCAGCAAAAGTGTGCACTGTACTCCTGCTATTAACTGCACCCCAGTCTCCCCCACAATTCAGCTGTGTGAGCAGTGAGCACTCAGCACAGTCAGATATACATAGATGATATTATCATGCAGCACACTGAGGCTGAGCACAGATATGGTATGTGACTGCGTATCGTTTTTTTTCAGGCAGAGAACGGATTATAAATAAAACTGGTGGTCACTGGTCACTATCAGCAAAACTCTGCACTGTACTGAGTACTCCTAATGCTCCCCAAGTAGTAAATCAAGTGTCTCTCTAATCTATTCTACACGGAGAGGACGCCAGCCACGTCCTCTCCCTATCAATCTCAATGCACGTGTGAAAATGGCGGCGACGCGCGGCTCCTTATATAGAATCCGAGTCTCGCGATAGAATCCGAGCCTCGCGAGAATCCGACAGTGGGATGATGACGTTCGGGCGCGCTCGGATTAACCGAGCAAGGCGGGAAGATCCGAGTCTGCCTCGGACCCGTGTAAAAAGGCTGAAGTTCGGGGGGGTTCGGATTCCGAGGAACCGAACCCGCTCATCTCTAGTACATATGCGATCAACATCGCTGCGATGGGCGGCGATGAATGTTAATACATCCCGCCCAGAAAGTTTCCTTTGAGCGCCCATATGTTAATGACAAATATAGGGGTGTGGCTTTAAGGGGAAGGGGCCACATAATAGTTCCAATTCAGATTACACAGCACAGTATTGTCTTTTATTCACATTACACCGCTCAGTAGTACTCCTCTTATACACTTTACGCCACACAGTAGAGCCCCTTATACAAGTTACACAACACAGTAAAGCCACTTATACACGTTATGCCACACTAGAGACACTTATGCATGTTACTAAGCAGCTTCTAATGCAGAGAGAGGTGCTGCAACAGCCGGGCCAGAGATATGTGCTCCAGCAGCGGGGACACAGAGAGGGGTGCTGCAGCAGCCGGGGCATAAAGAGGTACTGCAGCATTGGGGGCAGAGAGTGGTGCTGCAGGACAGAAGTAACTCTGCTGCACAGCTACAAGCAGACAGTGAGACATATAAAGAGGGTGGCAGAATTCCAGCATGTACCGATGTCAGTGTGTCCTGCTGTCGCCTCTGACCTACCCTGACACTTATTGAGTCTCCGAGTCTGAGTCAGTGTGCACCACCTCTGCTTTTCCAGCGCTCAGAACTCGTGCTCCACCGGAGCCACCCTCGCTACACGCCTGATCATACCTCCCAGCAGCACAGACTTTGTGTGGCCTATGGCCCCCATTTTACATGTCACACATAAACAGAAAATTAGTTTCAAACACAGCACTACAACTAATTTAAAAATGGGGCCCATAGCTACTCACTGTGCAAGTAAAAAACATGGCACTGATAGTGACTCACCACCAAAACAAAATCCTGTCCCCCAGCAGCGCAAGCGGTTCCTGTCCTGTCTTTCAGGCCGCTGCTGTGCTGCTCCCTTTCTCCTGGACTGGTCTGCCCACAGCCTGCCTGTTCCTCAAAGGAGGACGCGATGCCACAGAAGGCAGGGACAAACAGGGAAGGGCGGGTTGGCGCTGCCGAGTGTAGCGTAGTACGTCATATGACATGTGATGTCACAGGTCATACACAAGGACTACTGGGACCTGGGGCTTACAGTTACCGCCTCCGGCCCGTTGCTGGACTATTAAACCTATTTTTACATGCATCCAATTGCGGGCCTGGCCCCTACACCTTAGGGCCTCTCAAAGCCTCGGGGCCTAGTATGAGGGTGCCCTTTGTACCCCCCTGTTGCCGGGCCTGCTAATGAATGGCCCTTTTTGCCCACATATGTAGAGATTATTTTAAAGCATTCTCAACACTGTATAGACAGGACAGATCGCTCAGTCATTTTTCTTCTTAATATCACGTTGCTGGTCAGAGATGTTAAAACAGCTAAAGCAGTAAACACAAACTAATAATACAACCAAAATAACCCCAAATGCAGGTATGTATAGGAAACCCTCCATTACTTGTTTAGGCATTCAAACACACAACAGACATGGGCCCTCATTCCGAGTTGTTCGCTCGCAAGCTGCTTTTAGCAGCTTTGCACACGCTAAGCCGCCGCCTACTGGGAGTGAATCTTAGCATCTTAAAATTGCGAACGAAAGATTCGCAATATTGCGATAACACATCTCTGTGCAGTTTCTGAGTAACTCGAGACTTACTCGGCATCTGCGATCAGTTCAGTGCTTGTCGTTCCTGGTTTGACGTCACAAACACACCCAGCGTTCGCCCAGACACTCCTCCGTTTCTCCGGCCACTCCCGCGTTTTTCCCAGAAACGGTAGCATTTTTTCACACACTCCCATAAAACGGTCAGTTTCCGCCCAGAAACACCCACTTCCTGTCAATCACATTACGATCACCAGAACGATGAAAAAGCCGTGAGTAAAATTCCTAACTGCATAGCAAATTTACTTGGCGCAGTCGCAGTGCGAACATTGCGCATGCACACTAAGCGGAAAAACGCTGCGATGCGAAGAAATTTACCGAGCGAACAACTCGGAATGACCCCCCATGGTCAATGTTTAAAATTTACATTTACTCAATCAAATTTAAATGGCGACATGAGTGACAGCTGGATTGCCCAGTTTGTAGCCACCAGCACACAGGCTCCCTCTACTATTTCTTTTCCATACCCTCCAACATTTTATACTCCAAAACCGGTACAAATGAGGAACAGGGGCGTGGCCATGGGTAAAGGGAATGTGACCTCGCCCCCTTTCCTATACTTTCACTGGAAATTTGGCGAGTCAAAAATCGGTACAAAGCCCTTTGTGGCCGGTACAGACCATAAAAAAACGATACTGTACCAGCCAAAAAGGTACAGTTGGAGAGTATACCTTTCTTCAATCTGTTCATGTTGCAGCCTAGAAATACTATCTGAGAGCCAATGTGTGAGCTGCAAACTAGTCTGTTTCATCTCTTCTTAAGTACGGTTTCTCACTTCAATATTTACTGATGGCTGAACTCAGCAATACTCCAATACTAGTTATTTCTAAACATACTTCTATATATTGAGCAAACAATCCCCCCCCCCTTCCCCCCTCAGAAGGTGTTTGTGTTTGCAGGTGTATACTGTATGTCTGCCAGGGGTGGGGGGCATTCTCAAGGGTATTTGACAGCATGTATGGTAGTGGGGGCCCCCACAACTTCATTGCCTCTGCGCCCCCACCTGCCTTAATCCAGCTGTGCAGGTATGTCACAGACATCTTTGGGGTGTGACTCCTAAAACTGCTATCCTGTACACAGAAAGCATGGTGCCAGCATCTCAGATTCCATGGCCATTCTGTGCGACCAGGGAGCCGATTATTGAAAGATCAATGACCACTGCTGCATATGTGCATACCTCCCAACATTAGGTTTCTTTAAGGAGGGACCCTCCTCCAAAAAGGGTGTGTGGCCTATTGAAAAGGGGGCGTGGTCTCACATGAATGACGCGACCGCGAGCCACGCCTCCAATTTCCGTCACAATGGGGGCATGATCAGCGCTCTGTGAGCTGCTGGCCATGCCCCCAATCCCTCTGCCTCCTGGGAATAGACGCTCCTAACCTCAATAACATTAATTTCCACTCATTTCCAGTCTATTCTGAACACCTCACAATATTGTTTTTAGGCCTAAAAGTTGCACCGAGGTGGCTGTATGACTAAGCTAAGCAGCACAAGTGTGCGGCACAAACACCTGGCCCATCTAGGAGTGCCACTGCAGTGTCAGACAGGATGGCACTATTCAAAAACTAGTCCCCAAACAGCACATGATGCAAAGAAGAAAAAGAGGTGCAACGAGGTAGCTGGATGGCCAAGCTAAGTGACACAAGTGTGCGGCACAAACACCTGTCCCATCTAGGAGTGGCACTGCAGTTGCAGACAAGATGGCACTTAAAAAAACTAGGCCCCAAACAGCACATCATGCAAATAAGAAAAAGAGGTGCAATGAGGTAGCTGTATGTCTAAGCTAAGCGACACAAGTGTGCGGTACAAACAACATGGGACGTGCTGGAATTTGCCCAGATGTAATACACGCACAATATTGATGGCACAGGATAGCGTACCCCTAAACCACACACACACACACACACACGGCAAAGCCTGTAAAATTAATTTGGATAATAACCCTTTTATTTGGAGCTATTATAATAATACTAGGTGATTCATCCTGCCCTACAGGCGCGCTTCACACTGTCGTAAGCAGCAGCGTACACCACTGTGACTGCCTCGTCACTGGAATGACTGATGTACAGGACACTACCACTGGTCTGATGCAGCACAACACAACAACACTGTAAGGGACTTGTGGTTGTTGTTGTTATTATTATAATACTGTAGCAGTGGACATATAGCAGCAGCGTATATCATCACTGCAATGACTGATGGACAGGACACTACCACTGGTCTGATGCAGCACAACACAACAACACTGTAAGGGACTTGTTGTTGTTATAATTATTAAACGGCAGCAGTGGACATATAGCAGCAGCGTATATCGTCACTGGAATGACTGATGAACAGGACACTACCACTGGTCTGATGCAGCACAAACACTTACAGCAACACTGCAAGGGACTTGTTGTTGTTGTTGTTGTTGTTGTTGTTGTTGTTGTTGTTGTTATTATTATTATTATTATAATACGGCAGCAGTGGACATATAGCAGCAGTGTATACTACTGTGACTGTCTGGTCACTGGAATGACTGATGGCCAGGACATTACCACTTGTCTGATGCAGCACAACACAGCAACACTGTAAGGGACTTCTTGTTGTTATTGCTGTTGTTATTATTATTATAATACGGCAGCAGTGGACATATAGCAGCAGCATATACCACTGTGACTGCCTGGTCACTGGAATGACTGATGGCCAGGACACTACCACTGGCCTGATGCAGCACAACACAGCAACACTGAACTGATGCAGCACAACAAAGCAGCTATGGACATATGGCAGCAAGAGGACACAAACACTGTGACTGCCTGGTCACTGGAATGACTGATGGCTGATGCACAGGACACTACCACTGGACTGATGCAGCACAATACACCACCACTGAACTGATGCAGCACAACACAGCAGCAATGGACATATGGCAGCAAGAGGACACAAACACTGTGACAGGACAAATACAGCACAAGACACTACCAGAGAGGACACTGAGAACGGAGACGCGTCCTCTCTCTACACTCTCCAATGCCAGAGTGAAAATGGCGGCACGCGCAGCTCCTTATATGGAATCCAAACCCCGCGAGAATCTGACAGCGGGATGATGACGTTTTGCCTCGTTCTGGTTTTCGAGTCAGGTGGGAAAATCCGAGCCTGGCTCGGAACCGGACTCGAATGGTGAATTCGGTACGGTTCAGTTCTCTGAGACCCGAACCCGCTCATCTCTATCAGAAATACAAGACTGGATTGTTGTTGGCTGGGGGGGAGGGGGGTCTAAGCAGGATTTCCTCATGCACCTTGGGGCCACTTGCTTTTTGTCATGGTCAGATTAAGAGAAGAGGGGCCTGTCTGCAGGCTCCATGCGAGCCTCCTTCTCCTCTCTGGCAGCGACCACAGCATTATAGACTCTGGCTTTATGCCTGAGTCCACTGAATATGGGCAGGACTCCGAGTACATCTCTACTGCCCATGCACAGGTCTCCAAGGACAACTCTACTGCACACGCGCAGGTCTTCGAGGACATCCCTACTGAGCATTTGCAGGTCTCTGAGGACATCTTTACTATGTACATGCAGGTATCAGAAGACATCTCTACTGCGCATGTGCAAATCGCTAGGGAAATGGCCGTCCCTGTCACATCTAAATCTCTCTGCACATTTTACATGTCCCCTACCTGCTGTGCAACATGGCTTTTGGCAGACAGATCTCTGTGCACGGACATACACGGTGAGTGTTTGCATACAATGCATGCACAGATGAGAACTTATGCATTTTTGTGTATATACGTCCTTTGAGTTGTACAGAAATAGGATGGATTTGTCTTCCTGTGAAAAAGGGAGTTTCAGGTTGGCAACTGGGAGGCATTAATGGCAATGGGAGCAAGAGGAATGGCCTGACTTATGAAAGTGCCATAGTAGGGTGAGGTGGGTGTCGTAGGCATGTATCTAAACGTCTGTACATTTCTATGTCGTGCACAATGGCCAAACTGTGGTAGGCAGTGGAGTTGGCTGCCACCGGGCTCTTGACCTCAAGGGGGCACATCTCCTTCATTGTCCCCCACTGCCTGACGATCGTTCGCTGCGGAGGAGCTGTGCCAGTGACATGGAAGTTGTCTCCTCATATACACAGAGCTGGCACTGGCTGCCACTAGGGGGAGCTCCAGAGCGCAGCTCCTCCCATGCCCTTCCATTTGAGCTGGCCAAGTGAAGCTCTCTGGTCCTACGTTGGGCTGATAGCAACAGGTAGGCTTGCATTGGCAGCACTTGCCTCAAGCTGCACTGTGTGGGGATGTGTGTAGTTGGAGGGGAGTGCTGGGAGGTCTTTAAAAAATGTTGGCAGCACCATGCTTCCCAACTGTCCCGATTTTCGTGGAACATTCCCATTTTTTGGGGACTGTCCCGCTATCCCACCCGTGGGCCGCAGTGTCCCGCGGTGGGGGAGCAGTTGGGAGGCTCTGTCTCTCGCTGCCCTGCCCTCCCGCGAAGCCATGCCCCCTGTGAATGCCAATTTTTTTTCTCACAAATATTTAAAATGCCCGCTCTAATATATATTGTAAATGCCTGCACCTATTATTACCATATCCCATGAATGTGCGCTATACATCGCAAAACACTGCATCCCAAAAGATAAAACAATACACCCACACATTATCTGAGTTCCAAAGCTCATTGATGTATATATTTGTTATTAAAAGGATAGGGATTCAATATATATTACAATGTACAGTATACCTATAGTTACAACTCATACAGTAAGCAGTTAATACATACAGTTACATACAGTTACAGGCCAGCAATAGAATTACCATTCCCTCCAATGCATCTTATGTCTCTCTCTCTCTGTAAATAAATACAGGAACTGAACTGGCAGCAAGTCCATCATCCTCTGAGACCAAAAAAAGCAACTGAGCTCCTGTGTGATCAATGTGTTATCTAGTTTCTGGGGGAGGGGTTCACGATGAGTCACCAGTCCCTTTGTATATGGTAATCAGGTTCAGCCTTGAAGACATCCAGAGGGCTGGCCTGAGTTTCCTGTCCACTGTCCTAATAAGAGTGATTTTAGCTTTTATACATTTAATCATAATTATCCGCTGCAATGTCCCACAACTTCACAACAAGCATCAAATGAATCTACACATCAATCTGGTTGCTTCAATAGTAAATATGACCGGTCTATCTTGTTTCATTCAAATAATACACATACATGACACCACTCCATCATATACAATTCTAAATCATCATCATGTCTGGCGCTTGATACCACCACAATTATGTACTGCATGAAATAAGTGTCGATTCCATCTCTGTGGCATGTCCGTGTTTATGCGTGTGTTACCATATATTGCTGTGCTCGCTGCGCGTATTTGCAAGTATAGCGACTTATATGTGTGTAGAGTTTGTATGTTCTCTTTATGTAATTTTTTTTTTACTTCGACAGTCCACCCTTTGGCAGCAAACAATAACTGCCATCAATTATTAACATAAGAAAAAAATATTTCATACCATAATCGGTGACCTAGACACAAGTATGTATGCATTTCACAAATCAGACACTTGACTATATTTGGGGAAGACAGGGAGGAGGACAAGACATCATCTATATGCACTCAGCGGCCACGGGACCACTGGTTGGGTGTGGGACAACATTCAACCTATAGAGTATGCTGGGACAGTGCTTTGGCCTATAATGTCTGATTTGCGACGAACATTTCACACATACATGTACCTGCGTCTTTGTACACTGATGTTTGGATTCGATTGAGGTTCTGCAGGGTAGATGAAGAAGACACAAACAAATCGTGACAGTGACATATAAAATTTTCATGATCTATATATTCCTATCATTTTCTGAACATTGTTTCCATTTCTGGACCGTATGCTAGGTCTGTTTAATCATTGAACAAGGGTTATAAGTAGTGTCCTTCCTAAATAACATAAACCTTCGGAGTTCGGGGAGAGCCACTCATAAACCTTTCTTCCACATATATTAATGAGCTCTTTATCTGCAATGTGCGAATAGCCATTGTCTGATTGTTCCTGATTACCTCTGAACTCCATAACTACTAGACCTTTGATTTTTCTCTGATTTTAACAAACTGATCGGCTAGTCCTGGGATCCTATAAGGAAATCACTCCTTCCTACAGAACCAGTTCCAGTCCCACACTCGACTCCTCATAAAAAAACCTCGCAAAAATAGAATATCCTGAAAAAGAAATGTTTGTCAGCAGGAAAGAGAGAAAAGAGAAATAGAACAAAACTACTCTTGTTCATAACAAATCAATTACAATGACTGATCTTTCTGCAATTCTTTAGTACGCTCAGGTAGTGTCCAACAGTGCCGCCTCTCAGTCTTCACGGAACAGAGTCTCTAGTGATACGAGGTTCTCTTTGCCTTGCTCTTTGAACACACAGTTCACTTGGAACACACAGTTCACTTTGCTCTCCACCTTGCTCTTTGAACACACAGTTCACTTGGAACACACAGTTCACTTCGAACACACAGTTACCAAACTACACAAACTTGATGAATGTGAGCAAGAAACTACTTTGTCACGAGTTCTCTCCAGGTCAGCGACCTTCTTGCAGTGGGACGAGTGGACCCAAGTCTTTCTTTCGGCGACCTTTAGTGCTGTCAACAAAACTTGGTATGGTCCTTCCCACCTGTCTATTAGGCAACCTGAGCGTAAGAACAATCACACAGTCTCTTGGTTCACAATCAAGACAGTTAGTATTTGGCATACCAGCAATCAACAGTTTCAAGTTCTTTTGTCAAGTTCTCAAATGCTGGCTCATCTCAATAAGGTACTGTACTGTCACCTCATTGGTGTATTTCTGATCATTGTGCGGATCAATCATGACATGAGGTTGTCTTCCAAAAACAACCAAAAAGACACAAATACCAAAACAAAAACAAAAACAAATTTCGAAAAGGGTGATTCGTTAAGTGAAGATCTGGGAGTGGTTCCGAAGCTACTTAATACTAGTGGCAGTATCTATGATCACAATAGTACAATTTCAGGCTTTGCTCCTACTTCTAGGGGTACCATTATCTGCACACAAATTTCTGCGCAATTTTTCTTTGCGGTAAACACAGCAGCATCCGTGGCGGCAGGAAATGCCTCTACCCAGTTTGAGAAAACATCAGTGCACACCAATACATAACAATAATTCCTAAAGGGTGTTAACTGTACGAAGTCGATTTGTATTTCCTGAAAAGATCCGTCTGCAGGAGGGATATAGGATGGCTCTGTTGGTATTGCTTTACCAATATTCTTCCTCAAGCAAGCAAGACAGGTCATTGCTCTCTTTACCTGCATGAGAATAGAATCCTGGCGCACACCAGTAGGCTCTCATCAGCCTGCACTTACCCTCTTTGCCTAGATGAGTCAGACCGTGTGCCACCTCAGCTAGACTTGGAAGGTATGCTCTGGGGGCTACTGGCTTACCGTGTCCACCTGCCCACAGTCCTGAGGACTCCTGGCCATACCCCTTTGTCCTCCAGACTGCCTCTTCCTGCAGGGAACACAATTTTTTTTATTTTAATTTTCTATCGTGTGTTTGCAATGTAGAGTACCATGAGCATAACTCAAAAGAAAAAAGAAACATCTCTAGAGGAGAGAAAGAAGAAGAAAATGAAAAAGAAAATGTCAGGTTTGCCATTCACCAACAGGCATATCAGTGTCTATACAAAATTTCCCTTCACCAGTATTCCCATTCTCCACCCTTTGTGCATGACAAGGCACACTGCAGTAATACTGGTGTCATCGTGCTGTTGAGATATACTGGGTTTGGGCAGAACTCTGAAGGACCTAGGCATGTGGAGTTTGAACTGTACTTGGATCCATGTATTGTACCACCCTGTGTGAACGCAAAAGATGATGAGGAAACTGTAGAGAAACAGAATAGAGGTTGGTGACAGATGAGTTTGTAGAGGTGAAGAAGATTTTATAAAAATTTGACAACTGGATTGGGCACTACGGGGAAGTGATTCTCTACTTGGTCTACTCCCCTTAAAAAAAATTCTGTGTTTGTCGTATCACTATTGGGACTATCCCAGCCATCAATCCAGTGTCCTGTCCATCCTAAATTCATAGGGAACCCGGTATCTGTGAGATAATTTCCTCTACCTGTGATGGACATGCATCTAGAACAGTAGAATGCAACATTAGTCTTCAAGTTTTGTCAAAGGGTAATGTTGCATTTATTTTGTTCTTCCCATTAGCCGAATCTGTGTTTTCTATATGGCTTATGATTCCTTACTATATGTCCCTTGGTCCCGTCTATGTGTTTAATAATGTGGCTTGTGTTTTCTGTCTAGGGGATCTATATTGACTATGTGTCCTACTACTCTTACAATCTCTGGCAAAATGCCCTTCCTTCCTACAAGTGTAACATATTATTGACCATTAGGGATCTGGGGTTTGGACTGATGGGTCTTTCCTGTATGTGCCAGTATACTTACCGTCCTCAACCTCTCCACCTGTTGTTCTCTGCGCCTAACACTATTCTTGTGATGTTCAATAGCACACTATCTAAGATTAGCTACTGTGACCTTTCCAATTTTGCAAAGAAGTCTGCACCCTGACACTCAATGCCTTATTGAGCCCGTCCATTTGCACAGATACAGCCACCTCCTATTTGCCGAATTAGTGTTTACCAATGATCTTATCCAGATGGAGAGTTTTCTATTTCTGCAAGAGACAAAAAAAAAAAAAGTTTAACAAGCTTCTAGGTCATGCAAAGTATTTCATTCAATCCTTCTCATTCCGTATTAAGGGTCTGTACATGGTCCAACAAACATTTCCGAGCTCATCTTGACTAGGGGCATTACTAGGAATGAATACTTCTTATATGGTAACTGAAAGAAATACCCAGGGGTTACCTTGTCTCTGTCCGCTTTCCTACTGGCAAATACTAATGTGCAGACAGGTTTTTTTTTATCCATTTCTGACGTTACTTTCTTGATTTTTTTTATTTTTTTTTATTTTTGGGTTTTACTATATATGTACACAAATGATACCATACTTACCTGTTCCACTGGTCTCAGCCACTTCCCCCACAGGCTACTGCTCTTCTTTTACCAGTTGGATACTCCTCTGGGTGCATGAGAAATGGCTGAAAACGATCAGGTCACCTTCTCCTCCTAAATAAAACTTCAACATTCCTTAGTACATATATAGGTTACAGTCATATTTTTCATATTTTTATTATTTTCTATAGTTTGTATGCTGGCCGTAACTGCTTCCACATCTACATATGGCGGTGTACTTGCATTCTCTTTTTTCTTCCTACTTGTTTATTGTTGCTACAAGTTCAAACAGTTCTTATATTTCCATTCTTGTCTTATATGACTTTGGTTAGACATACCACCTGCAATACCTTAGGATCAAACTCGCCAACCCCTCTTGCTGTCACAGGTTTAAACAATTTGTATGTCTGACCCTTTGTTTTCGGGATTTTATCAGACATATTCTTATCCTTAAGTTCTGCAATACCTCTGGTTCAAAGCTGCCCACCTTAGGGAATGGTACCCTATCTTTGTCAGTCATACATAAGCATTCATTGCATAAAACTTCTGTGTGTAAACCATCACTTAGACCACTTCAGATTTTTCACACATGACCTTCTCGGTCCTAACTCTTCTGCCTGAACCGTGGCTACCATACGTCCCTTAGTTGAGCAACTGGCTCCCATAATTTGTGGGTCTTGCCTTCTCGGCTATTCCCACAAATACCAAAATACTAAATATAAGGCGACGGTGAAAGTTCTCCGAGCGCTTCCACCCAATCTCGCCCACGCTGGCCAGTACTACCATACACTGTTGATAGCGAAGGCAATGTACCCAACTTAGGGCTCCTATCAGACCTTACAACACCGTAATTTCTTTCGGTGGAAGTTCTGTTTGGAATATTTTCCTGAGAGAGGCAGCGAAAAATTCCTTTTCAGTATCTTTCAATTGGAATTGTTTGCAGGGTGAAAAACAGAGAAATTAGATAACTATCCTTCACCCTTTCCAGTGAAGCCCACCAGGGAGATTTCCCCACGTTGTCAAAGAAAAACCCCTTTGTCTATACAATCACGTCTGCGTATGCTCTTCCACAGCGCATATAACACAATAATATCACGTTGCGCTGTGCAGAACAAACGGACATGTGATGCAATAGCACAGCCTATAGATACTAGTTATCTATATGCCCTACGATTGCTGTAGACCACTTAGCCTAGACCACTCCAGACCACTTTAGACCACTTTAGTTCCTAATAACGCAGGGAAGCGAACCCTACGCCACCGGGCCTCTGCTAACCCGGTGTTACCACTTCAGACCACTTCAGACCACTTTAGACCACTTTAGTTCCTTAAGTTCAATATCCACTCACCCCTACGTTCGCTCACTCAAATACACTTTGATTTTTCTGTACAGAAAATTTTAATTCATTCAGATAGGCAGCTTAACCCCCATAGGCAATACAGTTTTTAAACTAAATTTAGAGTAACCTGCATTTGAAATCTGATAGTTTTGTGCTATTGTATTAAATGTCTCCCACCTTTGAACTAAACGACACTATCATGTAATTTGTACTTAGCGCACTTATTCTTATGCACTTTGCGTAAACACGCGACCGTGTGTGTCTCTTACGCTGCGTGCGCAGTCCTTTACTTTGTCTGAGACACGTGTACAAAACCCTGCGTCTGCAATAAAACAAATCCCACAACTTCTATAAATGTGAGCAATACTAACTATAATCGCTCACTTAACACAACACACAGTTTCTTTCTGTATAAACCTTTACAACCAGGCCAGACTGCGTTTGTGCTTTAAAACATTTATTTTAGTTTTAACTATATAGCAACAAATGTATTCCGTTTCACACAGATCTATAATGACTCTAGCAATGATCAATAATTTAAATTATATGATTCAGATTGGATAGCTATCCTGCAGAACATACACTGATATAAATATACACATTATAATAATATTATATATAATATATATTTGTATAATATATATACCACTTGACTCTCATAGAACCCACACACAGTACACACCTACTGAATGAATGCATTTCCTTCAAAGTCTCTAATTTGCATATCAACAGAGGTTCATATGCCTGTTCAAGAGGGTAGTGGGACAGGTTTATTAACATTTCAATGGCTATCCTAAACTAGCAAGCAGATTTAACTAAATCCTGGAGGAAAAAGAAGAAAATAACTTTGTTTATATCTGTGTGTAATTCTTACATCAAGTATTCATCTCACTATTAACTCTCACTAGGCCCAGCTGAAACTATTTGTAATTGACTATGGCATGGGTTAAATAAATGCATTGGTAACTCATAAATGGTGTTTGATGTGACCAAGGAAAGCTGATTATTCTGAGCAGTGAAAATCAGCCATTTAGAAAATGACCTTCCCAAAATGGCCGCTGCTCCTCCCCCTTCCACATCCATGAGGGTTACACAAAATGGTGGACAGGCCATGTGGTTAGTCCAAAATGGAGGACAGACCATGCGGCTTCCTTTGTCACACAGAAATCACACACCATACAAGCACCAGAAGTTATTTTAGGCCTCAGTTAAAAAAAAACTATATCAAGGCTATGCAGCAACTTTTAAACCTACTTAACAGATAAACAATCCAATCTGAATCAAACACAATATG